>NW_025765114.1:0-148032 GCF_003918875.1 Haliotis rubra
TACGGGGACCATCACTTCCAATGGAAAGTCCTTCCATTTGAATCTCTAATGACCCTGTGGCTTTTACTCGGTGACCAAACCCATCAGCAGTTTCCTGCATTTCTCAGGGAGTGATTCTCTCGGAAGCTATATTGACGCATTGTATTCAGGCACAACAGATCCAATCGTTTCAAATCCATCGGAGTTCACCATCAGGCTGCTCAAACAGTTAGGGTGGCTCTCACTACGGTAGAAGTCAGAGCTAACAATCGACTCGCAGACTTCAGTTCATAGGAGCAGTCTTCTACACAGAACAAGCCAGTTGTTTGCTTCCCAGACAGGTGGACCAAAATTCGCCTGGTTCCGGGCTTAGCCTTTGATCACCCCCAGAACTCTACGCCCAGTGGCAGGAGTTGCTGGCGTCTTAACGCCTACACAGGTCAACTGCAGCTTCACCAGCTTCAGTTATTCTTGGCGCTCTCATCTTCAAACCAACAACCCTCAGGAGTTGATTCTCCGGTTACCCAGGGAACTACATATCCACCTTCTATGCTGGTGGCTCAACATAAGCAGAATGTTTAAGGCCATGCGCTCTTTGGTGCCCCTTCAGTCCAACCCATCAGTTGTTTGTGGACGCTTCTGTGAAGGTTAAAGGCACCCACTTCCTTCAGCATCAAGTGGCAGGACAGTGGTCGCCCGAAGACAAGTCACTCCACATAAACATTCTGGAGTTCAAGGCAGTTTTATCATTGGCGATTCAGCACTGGGCTGCTCTACTCAAGATGTCTCACCTACTGATACAATCCAATAACCGACGGGTAGTGTGGTACATCAATCACCTAGGGTCGCATCGGTTCAGCAGCACTCCTACAGTGGACGCTTACCCTATCTTTCTGATAGATTCCTTCAACATCGCTGCAAGAGCCAGGCACATCCTCGAACAAAGAACGACGTTGCCGACGCCTGTCTGCTCCAGTCAGCCCGCCGCCCTACAGAGTGGCAACTCCTGCCCAAGATCTTTCAGACGATAATTTACCTCCGCTTCTCGACCGAAAAGTTTCCACTCTTGTTGCCAGTTCTGCCCTAACTCCCAACTGCCGAGATTCGTGGTTCCAATTCCAGATCCAACAGCTTGGGATCACGCACGCCTTTGGCTATTCCCTGAAGGTTCCCAACGCTATGCTTTCCATTCCTCTGGGCTCTACTTCACAAGGTCATTCAGAAAGTTTCTGTTAACCAACAAAGTACAACTGCTTTTTGGTAGCCTCTTTGGCCGGTTTTGGTAGTTGGGTTCGCCCGCGCCCAGTCAGTCGGGTCAGTCGAATCTCCTCTTCTCTTCCCGCAAGCGATCTACTCTACTAGTTCATCCGGGCACTCGGCGTAGACACTTTATGCCACAGCAGTTCAATCTTCAATGATGGGCACATTTGCAGAAATCACTAATAGCCAAAGGTTATTCTCACAGAGTGGCCTCAGCTATCACTGCAGCTCATCGTGACGCCATAATACACGCTCTTTTGCATGACGATACGTGTAGAAAATTTGAATGTTATTGACCGGTCAGAGGGATCGCCTCTCATTTCTACCTCTACCTGTAGGTTGTTAGTGAATATTTACAACATTTGCAGGCTACAAGGAAACTCATAGGGTTCCACTTCTTAGCCACCTACTTCATGCCATTAATTCGTCCCTGTTACCACTTCTGGTTCAAGGTTTCGACAGTACCGGAACCGCAGTACTTGCTTCGCTTCTTTAAGCTAGCCGACTAACGGTAGGAAATTTCTTATCACCAGCTTCGTACTCATCCGCGGTCCCAGCCTACTTAGTGTCCGAAAGCATTATGAACCCTTTACAGGACAAGGAATTTGAACAGGTTTCATTCAAGACCTTTTCTTATTGCCTTGGCCACAGCGCACGTAATATCAGAACTGCATGCTCTAGATGTCAACCGCGGTCCGCTTTTGGAACAGAGTAGACATGGCAAGGTATTTCTTACGGCGCTTGGATTTTGTCGCAAAAAACAGTTGCCGGGTCAACCTGATCATCTTTTTACAATCCCCACTTTGTCTACCATATTGGGTCCAGCAGATGTCGAAGATCTGTCTCTCTTTGTCCAGTCAGAGCACTTCGGTGATTTACCTTAAAGCATCGCAAGAGCCGCCTCGCGTAAGAGACTGCTTTATACCCCCTTGTCTACTGCTTCCAAGGTGGAAGTCTCTCGAAGACAACACTTCCTATATTGGCTACGCAGCCACAATACTACGAGCCTACACTTTTGCCGGTTTGCCATCACTCACGCAGTCAACCCCTCATGAAACCAGGGCATTGGTTTCTACTATGGAGTTGCATAGCAACTGCTCGTTAACCGCCATAATGGAGGGTTGTTTTGGCGATCTGACACGGTATTTTCGCCTCATTACCTCAGAGATGTGTCGGTGAAGGATATTCAAGGCCTTCATCAGTTTGGACCACTCGCCCCTGCCCAGCAGTTATCAGCGCACAACATCGCAGATAATGAACTTCCTTGTGCTACGATGCTATATGGATCCCACTGTGCAGTTGATCCCAAGTCGCGATCAAGTTTCTGCTTGTGTACAATCTGAATAAATCTGGAAAAACTTTTTCTGATTTACGTTTTTGATTCTTCCGGGATTTAGATTTCTCCTCTCATTTGTTTGAGACTATAGAGAGTCGCCACCTCACTTACTGTCCTCTGCTCCACGGAGTAATTAAGTCAGTGAAGTGAGTCCTTCCCAAAGTGTAAAACTTCGAGCGCCATGCTCCTAAGTGCCTATACACATCTATGTGATCTTACTGTGGTAAGTAGTGGAAGTCATAAGATGATGTTGTGGTACTGAACGCTAAAATTGTGAGTTTTACCGATTCACTACTCCTTTCACCCTCCTCGACGGTGTCTGTGGGGTTGTTTCAAGCAGGCTGGCCCGATACTAGTCGCTAGACTTTTATTACAGGGGTACCTTTTGAAATCGTGGCGATGCGACTGATTACACTCTCGCTAAGCTACGCCCTTTCACTTTGTGAAGGTAGTGACTGAACACCACATTGCTCGAATCTCGGGTCCCTGGGAGCATTTGTGCTTTAGTAAGTCAATGGGTTCGCGACTAACCCTCGCGACGTAGTAACTTGGTAGTTATTGGCCTACCTTTGTAGTTGCTTCCTACGGTTGTTTGGGCATAACACTTAGCTGTTATCGCTTAAACTTCGGTAATCTCTGACCCACCTTCCTACCGTGGGATAAGTGCAAGTCGCGGGAGATAGGATAAGTTTAAAATTTGAAAATTTTAACTATAAATTGTATATTTATATACTTATCCTATCTCACGCCGATAAAGTCCCTCCCTACCTCCCCCACTACATGGGATTACAAACCGCCCGGGCTTTGTCCTTTTATGGCTCCAAGATCAAGAATGAGTATGTGAGGTGAGTTGGTGAGGACTGGCAAGATGCCTCGTGTTGTCAATGGATTAGTGAGCATGACTGAGACAGGAAGGCACGCATTACAGCACGGGACAGGGACAAGGTAGGCCTGGAGCAGGTAAAGTTTTAATTGCTTCCACTCATGGTCGAATGCAAGAGAGAGAGGTGCAAGTCCTGAGATAGATAAGTATATAAAACATACAATTTATAGTTGAAATTTTCAAATTTATAACATAACAGGGTTTTGTAAACATTATTTTTCCTTAATATTAAAGTAAATTTAATTTTTAGAAATGATTTTTGCCAGAAACTGGTCTAAATGAGGTCAAAAAGACATTTTAAGATTACGTTGAAATTTAATATAGACCAGAAAGGAAAAACTTCATGAAATGTAAGCTCATTAAATTCATTAAAAGTGAAACTGTGAAGTGTACAGTTTCCCTTTATTAATTCATAGCATATTGTCGTAGGTATAAAGCTGTGTTTTATTTTGAAGATATTAAGAAATTAGCTACTTAGAAAATCTGCCATTACCAATTAAATGCTAAATCCTTCTTACTGTTATTCCTCACACGCTTTATATCAGTCTGTAAAATGGGAAACAATTCACTAACTGTTGAAAGAATCACTTTATAAGTTTCATATAAACTTTTAACTTTTTGTCAGCTTTTCCTAAAAGCGCTGCAGTGTATTAATTGTGAATTTAATTAAATTTGAAATAAAAATGTTGATCCTTCAGTGATCAGGTGGAAATTATAGGGTTACTATTTTACTGTGTTACAGATAATGGATAACTGCATCATCTGCAAGAGGAAAACAAATGACCTAGATGGTGTGAAAATAGGCAGTCAGGGGATAAATACCACCAACAGTCAAAGAAATGACTATGTCAGAACTCTGCCAGGTGATGTTGTACACAAGGAATGCAGACGCAAATATTGTAACCCTCACAACATCAAACATGATCTTGCTCAACTGCGTCAGAGGTAGAGTCCAGAGCATTACGGTCAAGTCAGCCTAAATTTCTCTATAGAGAGAACTGGTTTTTTTGTGGACAATTTGCCAAGAACACTAATAGAAAGAGGGGAAGTGATGTGTATCCTGTCAGGACAAAGGATTTCCAAGACACAATAATTTCAGTCTGCAAGGAACGAGATGATGAATGGGCAGAGAAAGTGTTAATTAGGGTAGAAGTTGCTCAAGACCTCCACGCTGCTGATGCTGTTTATCATCAATCATGCAATGTAAATTTCAGGACAAACTAAAAAAATTCCAGTACTTCATCATCAAAGTAGAGACAAAGCAAGAAGACAGTCGGGTTGGGAGACCTCCAAACAATGATCAAAATGAAGCTTTTTCTAAAACTGACTGAATACTTGATCGGAAATGATGATGAACAATTAACTGTTCCTAATCTTGTTGAAAAGATGAAGACTTTCAGTTGTGAAGAGGAATATAGTTCTGTATATATGAAGAAAAGACTGAAAAGACCATTTCGAGACTCCATCATTTTCACAGAACTAAATGGAAAGGCAAATGTTGTGACCTTCAGACATACAGCCATCAATACTCCAGGAATTTTACCAAGATCCTAAACTGCAGGACACAGATAGAGAGAAGATGAGACTTATTGAGACTGCTGCTAAGCTCATAAAGAGTGACATCAAATGTATGAAAGAGTCCAAAGCTGAATATCCATCATCAGTTGACCTCTCCTCTGTAGACAGAAACGTTGAATACATTCCACAGACACTGCAAACTTTGTTGAGATCCCTGTTCAGCGAGAAAGACCCAAGCATCAAAGTAGGTTCAATAGCCCAAGCTATTATGCAAGCAACTAGACCAAGGGTTCTAATAGCTCCATTACAGATTGGACTCGCTGTACAGCTACATCACCACGTTGCATCTAAGTTTCTGATTGACACTCTTCACAGTTTAGGATTCTGTTCTTCATATTCTGAAGTCCAAAGGTATGAAACAAGCGCTGCAGTCTCTCAAGGAACAGAGGTTTTAGGACTCACTCCTGGGCATTTTCTTCAGTTTATGGCAGACAACGTTGATCATAACATCAGAACACTTGATGGTCACAATACATTCCATGGTATGGGTATCATTGCAGGGATCACACCCAGGAATACAGCATCAGAAGCCGGTGCCAAGGATAACAGCAAAAACTGAAGATCTGGTTGTTCTTGGAAATATTGACATTCAGGTGTTTTCAAAGTCAATCACATGGGACTGAGGAAATCATGTACAGGGAGCTGAAGATATCTCATGTTGAAGATCCAACCTGGCAACTAGATCTGTTATGCAAACTGTCATGGAAGATGACCGAGCCAGTACCAGGATGGTCTGGTATGATGCAAATGGTGCAGAAAGGGTCATATCCTGGAAAGTCCTCCTTCACTTTCCTGCCAATGATAGACATGAATCCCACTGACCCCACATGTGTCTATTCAACAATGGTGTTTGTATGCAAAGAAGCAAAGAAATATGGAATTGATCCAATACTGACTTTTGATCAACCTTTGTTTTGGAAGGCACAGTTAATCCTTGCCAATGAACCGATGACTAGTGACTTGAGATCAGTTGTGTTGAGACTTGGAGGTTTTCATCTGCAGATGAGTTTCCTTGGTTCCATTGGCCATCTCATGGGGTCTTCAGGACTGAATGAAGTTTTGGAAACTGTTTACTCACCCAATGCCGTTGGACACATGATGACAGGGAAAGCTGTGTCACGGGCAGTTAGAGGACACTTCTTGGTTGACAAGGCCCTTAATGCACTGTTGCTTTCAAAGACTTTCGACACAGATGCTGATGAAACTGAACAAAACGGTGTTTTGAGTGAAAGCATACATTGATTTCACCAACTGCTGAATGGACTCATCAGTACAGAGGATGTTTGTGAACAGATCATTTTGGACGAACTTCAACAAACACTTGGTCAAGCAAAGTCTGCACTTCTCAAACATCGAACAGCTGCCCTTTGATCCAATACATGGATATGTTGGATATACTCAGAAAATTCATCAAATCAGAGCGCACTGGAAATTGGCATCTTCATCTACAGTCTGTTGGAGACATGCTACCATATTTTGCTTCGGCAGGCCATTAACTTTACGGAAGTCAGCTTACATCTACCTTCAAAGCATGCAAAATTTACAGACAGATCACCCAGATGTATACAGATTCTTTGCAACAGGTCATCATGTGCTCAGGAGAAGTGATCGTTATTGGGCCGGCTTGTCTACTGATTTGTGTATTGAACAGGTCCTGATGAGGAGCATCAAGACAACAGGAGGACTGACCCGAGGGCATGGGATGTCACCATCTCAAAGAGCACAATGGTTACTGTCCAGGCCGGCTTGTTCAGATTTGAATGCTGCCATGCAAGAGTTTGCCCAAACAGAATTCACAACCAGTGAGCAACACAAGGAAGTGACAAAAGCAAGACAATTTAGAGATTCCAGGGATGTTAAAACCATACTGACTTTTCTGGAAGACAGGAACCCGTTTCTGGAAGATCAAGCCTTGATAAATATCGCCACTGGTGTAGTTGCCGATTCTAAGGTTAATGTTGAGAATGCAAAAGAACTTGGCAGAAATGTTCTCAAATCGATGGTCAATCAGCAAGTACAAAGTTTTACCTTCAAGAAAGTAAATCAGGCTATCACCCTTGGCACGAAGACGGCAGTGAAGATTGATGATGAAATGATTCAGGTTGATCCCCAGCTCCTCTTCCAACGCTTCGTCACCGCAGCAGATGGATTGTTTGAGGACATTTCTGACATCTTCACCTACGAGCTTTGCAGCATACCATCATCACTGTTTGACTCATCAGGATTTCTACGAGAAGCACAGAAGCCAGCACTTGCAGATGCAATCTGGAGTTTAACTGTACCAGACAAGAACTTGTTACATGATGATGTTATGAATCATATCTTTGATGGAGGTTCTTTGTTGCAAAGATTGCCATGGTCGCAGGGAGCTTCATTTTCATCTCTTTGCAATTTGTATGTGAAGCATGTGAAGAAATATTCAAATCCCACAGTTGTCTTTGATGGATATACAGAATCCTCAAGCACAAAAGATCACACACATCTGAGGCGTACTGGTGGCGTTTCCGGACCTGAAGTCAAATTCACGGAAGACATGAATCTAACATCCAAAAAGCAGCAGTTCCTGGCAAACACACAGAACAAGCAACGTTTCATTGATCTCCTTGGCAAGAAGATGGAGGAAGCTGGTATCCGGTCATTGCATGCCCTGGTGATGCTGACCTGTTGATCGTCCAGACGGCTGTATCCTCAGCATTGAGAATGTGACTGTCTTACTGGGGAAGACACTGACCTGCTTGTGCTCCTGCTCTTCATGCAGACCTCAACTCAAAGAGAATCTACTTCAAGTCAGAGGTTAAACTGGCAACAGACAAACGGAAGCGTATATGGGACATCAAAGTGGTAAAGGAGAAACTTGGATTGAACTGTGTCGCTTCCTTCCATTCATTCATGCCCCTCACTGGTTGTGACACAACATCACGCTTCTATGGCATTGGCAAAGGTGCTGCACTGAAGAAACTGGAAACAGACCCCCATTTTAAACACCAGGCTGAAGTGTTTACCGGCAGTTCATCAAAGAAGGAGGTTGTTCAAGCTGGGGAGGAGGCAATTACATGTCTATACAGTGGTTTCCCGGGAGAAAGTTTGAACAAATTGCGATGTAGGAGGTTCCGTGCCAAGGTAATAAAGAGTACCTCCTGTGTTCAAGTACATGTGCTGCCACCTACAACAGCTGCTGCTCAATACCACAGTCAGCGAGTCTACCTCCAGGTTCAACAGTGGATCAGGCCAAACTGTGATTTGGTTCCACAGGACTGGGGTTGACAGCTGTTGAAGGACAACTTCATCCAAATCGGACACACTTGCCAGCAGCCCCAGAACCTCTTCTGAAGGTTATAAGGTGTAACTGCAAGACTGACTGTGACAATAAACGATGTAGCTGTCGAAAACACGGCTTGCAGTGTTCACCCGGGTGTGGGAACTGTCTGGGTATCAGCTGCTCGAACTCACCAGCAGCTCCTCAAGATGACCTTTTAATGAGGACCTCTAGATGAGAATTTTAAAGTATGTATATAAATATGAAGCAGAAGAACTTTAATTCGTCAAGTAAAATGTTTTCATTCAATAGAAATATTTAAATAAGTTATCTACGTGTTTTTGGGTCATATATGCCTTAGCCGTGCATGAAAATGTCATGAAAATTTTAAGGATGAAATTTTGAGAGTAGGGTGTGTTATGAAAAGCTTAAAATTTGGAAATGTTCCCCACCTCTGTGAAAGTTAGACTTTGATATGTGATGGAGGATACCTTTCTAATTAAAATACTTAAAACCATTTCTTTTGCAATTTGTTTGAGGTTGACCCATTTTCAGCCCTCAGATTGACTGGACTGTAAAACCGATTTCATATTTGTTGGTCAATGTAAGGATATCCATATTATACCAATTGGCGCTACGGATGGAGCAGCAGAGATCGCAACACAGTCAATATTTCTGGGATGTCATCCGGTAGTCTCGGAAAAAGCAAAAACAAAAGCAAACAATAACCAGTCCCGGAATTGCTCTGGTTCAACGCGCCCTTTATGAATATTTTGACTGCTCATATTAATTTAAAGTTTAGATCTACCCTGAATACCACTCAAAAATACACTCGAACCCAAGTGGCTTGACACGCACAAAATGTATATTCTCAAGTTCAAATACAGATTTACATAAGTCATCAAGGTTAATAACCATAATAAATATAAATATCGACCATATCACTACTCACAGGTTTTCTTTGGCTCTTTGCTTCCAACAAGTTTCTTTTAATCACCACATGAGCCATGTGCTCTGGTCAACTTGCATCGGCCGGATCACTTTTCTGACAGGAACAATAATAAAATCCGGATCAACTGACTGAAGACCAAAACAAAACCAGTATAGCGGGAAAATCCAACTTCAACATCACCTCAGACATCATCTATTCCTGTCAACAATCGCATTTTTTCAAGAAAAGTCTTACTGGGAGAAGACACTGACCTGCTTGTGCTCCTGCTCTTTCATGCAGACCTCAACTCAAAGAGAATCTACTTCAAGTCAGAGGTTAAACTGGCAACAGACAAACGGAAGCGTATATGGGACATCAAAGTGGTAAAGGAGAAACTTGGATTGGAACTGTGTTGCTTCCTTCCATTCATTCATGCCCTCACTGGTTGTGACACAACATCACGCTTCTATGGCATTGGCAAAGGTGCTGCACTGAAGAAACTGGAAACAGACCCCCACTTTAAACACCAGGCTGAAGTGTTTACCGGCAGTTCATCAAAGAAGGAGGTTGTTCAAACTGGGGAGGAGGCAGGCAATACATGTCTATACAGTGGTTTCCCAGGAGAAAGTTTGAACAAATTGTGATGTAGGAGGTTCCGTGCCAAGGTAATAAAGAGTACCTCCTGTGTTCAAGCACATGCTGCCACCTACAACAGCTGCTGCTCAATACCACAGTCAGCGAAAGTACCTCCAGGTTCAACAGTGGATCAGGCCTAACTGTGATTTGGTTCCACAGGACTGGGGTTGACAGCTTTTGAAGGACAACTTCATCCAAATCGGACACACTTGCCAGCGCCCCAGAACCCTTCTGAAGGTTATAAGATGTAACTGCAAGACTTGATTGTGACAATAAACGCATGTAGCTGTCGAAAAACATGGCTTCTTGCAGTGTTCACCCTCGGTGTGTGGGAACTGTCTGGGTATCAGCTGCTCCAACTCACCAGCAGCTCCTCAAGATGACCTTAATGAGGACCTCTAGATGAGAATTTTTTAAAGTATGTATATAAATATGAAGCAGAAGAACTTTTAATTGGTCAAGTAAAAAGTTTTCATTCAATAAATAATATTTAAATAAGTTATCTACGTGTTCTTGGGTCATATATGCCTTAGCCGTGCAATGTCATGAAAATTTTAAGGGTGAAATTTTGAGAGTAGGGTGTGTTATGAAAAGCTAAAATTTGAAAATGTTCCCCACCTCTGTGAAAGTTAGACTTTTGATATGTGATGGAGGATACCTTTCTCTAATTAAAATACTTTAAAACCATTTCTTTTGCAATTTGTTTGAGGTTGACCCATTTTTCAGCCTTAGATTGACTGGACTAAAATGGGTTTCAGACATTGTACCCATGTGGGAATCGAACCCGGCCTTCGGCTTTGATGTGACAGACAACATACACTAAATTAAGCACTGAGGGCATGTGTGTGAATATGATTCACTATGGCAATCTATAAAATGTCTAGATATTACAGTCATGTTGCAAATTCACTAAAAACAGATCATTAGGCTTATAAGACAAAAAATAAATGTGTACATTGACTTCAAGTATTTTTTGCAGTCCTAACATTTTGTGTCACCGGGTAAAGATGAAGTGGAAAAGAGTTCTTTACGTACCCCACCCTATTTTATAAGGTACTTTTCATTACTTGTTTATGTTTGTATTATTTGAAAAAATAGGTGTTGTTGGGTACGTAAGGAACTCTTACCACTGAAGTTAAACTTCAAATTGTGTTCATTTTATTATCACAGTAACGAAGAAATATTAATGAGTAAAACCGATTTCATATTTGTTGGTCAATGTAAGGATATCCATATTATACCAATTGCGCTTACGGATGGAGCAGCAGAGATCGCAACACAGTCAATATTTCTGGGATGTCATCCGGGTAGTCTCGGGGAAAAAGCAAAAACAAAAGCAACAATAACCAGTCCCGGGGAATTGCTCTGGTTCAACGTCCCTTTTATGAATATTTTGACTGCTCATATTAATTTAAAGTTTAGATCTACCCTGAATACCACGAAAATACACTCGAACCCAAGTGGCTTGACACGACAAAATGTATATTCTCAAGTTCAAATACAGATTTACTAAGTCATCAAGGTTAATAACCATAATAAATATAAATATCGACCATATCACTACTCACAGGTTTTCTTGGCTCTTTGCGCCCCAACAAGTTTTTAATCACCACATGAGCCATGTGCTCTGGTCAACTTGCATCGGCCGGATCACTTTTCTGACAGGAACAATAATAAAATCCGGATCAACTGACTGAAGACCAAAACAAAACCAGTATAGCGGGAAAATCCAACTTCAACATCACCTCAGACATCATCTATTCCTGTCAACAATCGCATTTTTTCAAGAAAAGTCGGGCCCGGCCGTGCCACCGGGTAATACTAAAAATGGATTGCAGAATATTAAAACGAAATCTGCACATTTAGGTAGATACACTTCCTGCCTTCACAAATGCATAGTTTGAATGTAAATGTATAGTTAACGATGAAAAAACACACAACAACAATGACTATATACCGAGATTCCCGTAGAAAAGACACCGTCTTGTTGTTATGTGTTTTCCTTGATATGTCTATGTGGAAAGGTTGCTTACTTCTCTTGGCGTCTGACATCCTGGGGTCCTGCTTTTCTTTCCTTAATTAAGATATTGGGGTTCCCTAATTAACCTTTATTGTCTCATGCTGAATCAGCACAGGATGTTTATGATAAACAGAAGTGGATATTGGCGAGTGTCAATGGGCAAATGTAACATGATTATGTATATTGAAAGAAATCTTTTTAAATCCACAACCTTTTCCTAATATGTTATAAAGGATCAAACAAGGTATGCATTCACAAACACAAAAAATTCTTATGTGTTTTCATTGTAAAACAATACCAGCCCAAATCAGATAGCCAGCGCGTATCCATATGCTTATAATTACTAATGCACATGAAAACACAAAATGGTATTATTTATTGAATTGAATTTATTTCTGAATAGGCCAGAGTCCAGTCTACAAGTTACACAATTCATATTGCAATAATGATAATAATGCACATGCAACAGGCACACATCTCAAATGTACTGGGTACTGAAAACTAAATGAACAGTATTATCTGGTGACAGAATGTTAACAACAAATAAGGATATAAGGTTAGCAGCTTGGGTCATTTTGCAAATACTATTTTGCACTTACGTTTACGAACTATAGTCCTACAAATGTATTTGTGATCGGATGTTGGTACAGATTGCAGAAGTCAACACAATGGCAGCGAATGGAATAATATTATAGGCGTAGTCTTATAGGTGTTTCTCACAGTTTTCTAATTTTTCTTAGCATATATTTCATAACTGCCACTTTCTTTAAGGATATGATAAACAAACTTAGCTAACTAAATATTATTTTCGGACTTACTTTTCAGAAATTGTACAAACTTGTACATACTCGGATTTTGATACAAACTCTTGTCTAAATACAACTGTCTATATTTTACGTACCTTGGACAAACCATTACAACATGATACTCATCTTCCAAACAACTAGTACAAAAAGGACATACTCTATTCGATATATCTAACTTACTCCGCCGTCCCTTTTCTACTAATAACATGTGAGAACTTAATCGAAATCGCGTTAAGGCTATTCTATATTTAGCTATAACTATAGGGGAATATCTCTCATTGATTCATTGTGCAAAGTTCTGACAAGTGTGATAAATAACAGGCTCAAACAGTGGTGTGATGACAATAACATTATATCTGAGTCTCAAGCTGGATTTAGGCCTACATATTCCACCATAGATCATATATTTACACTGCAAGCCATGATTCAGAAATATCTTGTGAAGAAGAGAGGTAGACTTTACTGCCTTCTTTATTGATTTCTCCAAGGCATTTGAACTGTGTGAAACCATGATGTCCTGTTCCGGAAGTATTCAACAAATTCAAATTATGCGTGATTTTTAATCCTTATTGTATCAATGTATTCTAACCTATCGGCTTGCATCAGGACTGACCACGGGCTCTTTCAAATTACTTTAATTCGTAAATGTTGGAACCCGGCAAGCATGTATAGTAAGCCCACAGATATTCATAATCTTCATTAATCAGCTTATTACAAGAATGGAAGAAACCGATTGGAAGAGGTATATTCTTAAGAACTTCTGACTCTCCAGATATTGGCTGTTGGCCCCATGCATGCAGATGATGATGCTTCCAGCTGTTTCCAGATTCTGCCAATCAGTTACAGAAAAAAAATAAATGTAGTTGAAGAATTTTGTGATGCCACAGGAATGAAGTGCTAAACCCGAACAAGACAAAGATAATTGCTTTCTGGTGGAAAGGAGGCCCTCTCAGAAACTACAGGAAAAAGCGGTATTTCAAAGGTCAACAAATCAAAACTAAATAAGCTTATAAATATCTTGGAACATTGTTCACCGAACTGAACATGGACAAAAACTCGAAGCTATGCCAAGCAGCACAAGCCACTAAAGAAGCTCTTCTTTCACTCCAACAGATTTCCAGCAAACTTTGTGGATATTTAGACTTCAAAGGAACTGTTTAGAGATATTTGATAGTATGATAACTCCTATATTATGCTATGGTGCGGGAAATATGGGGATCTAACTATTGTAAAGCTTCATTGAACAGGTTCAACCTCAAATCTCTGTAGAAATATCTGAGGCTGAACAAGAACACTAATAACAACATGGTCCTGGGTGAGTGTGGCAGAACCTCACCGTGCATTACTACATGTGCAGCAGTCAGCTACTGGTGCGGAGGAAGCTATTCATATGGAGAGTACCACAGACAACCACACAGCAAGCTTTTCTCATGCTCAAGTCTTTGGATGATTGTGGGAAGATGACATGGGCTACTCACATCAGGGAACTCTACTCTTTCAATATGGATTTGGCTTTGTGTGTGATAAGCCAGACATTGGGGATACAAAAGCATATATAGTTTAAAACAAAGATTACAAGACTGTCTGACTCAGAACTGGTACCACCTCTTTCAGAATCTTCCAAAATGCAATTATTACTCACAGCACAAGTCATCTATTAAATGCTGAAAAATATCTGCTTTTCACCTGAAATACCATTATATTATAAAATAGCCATTGCAAGATTTAGATGCAACAACTTCCAGACTGTGCCATAGAAACTGGGCGACACTCCAATACCCCACGTGAAGAAAAGACTGCACCTATTGCTATACCAATAATATATCTCTTATTGAGGATGAATATCATGTAATGATGGTCTGTGACAGAAATTACGGTATGTACAGCCAAGAACGACAACTCTGCTTCCCTCATAACAGCTATCCACCGACACTCAACCACTTCATAAACCTGATGTCTACCGAAAACATAAAGACTATTAAACAAATCGGAAAATACCTCAGTAATGTCTTAAAGCTACACAATTAACACCGCATTATTAATATTTTTCAATGTAACTGTTATTATGCATGCATAAATCTTTACCCAAACTCTTATGTATGTTGTATGGGCCTGAGGCCTTAAAAATTGAATAAATTCTGTCTGTCTATATTTAGCTATTTCTATCCTACAGAGATAGCGTTCAAATTCAAATGTTTGCTTGATGTGTAGATACAATCTAGTGTCGCTAAGCGATAAAAGCTGATATCTACCTATTATATCTACCTAAATACCACTTCATAAAGTAAAGTAAAATTTAACCCTTTTCTCTCTCCATTCCCAACGATTTTAGGAAACAAAGTCCTCGGAAAACAAAATCCTCAACCAAAAGTGTTTAGTCTCTGTTCGGCCCGACCTGGCCCGTGCTGTCAAATACAACCTAAAACCCATACATGTATCTTAAAATGTGTTTATATCTAAGATGTGTATTATATCTACCTACATATCACTTCACAAAGTCTCAAAGTATTTGAAGTAAAAACGTTGCTGAAAGTGAAGCTCTCTTTTCTATATATTCTCAACAAAGACACTGTATCACAAGCGTTCGGTCCGCCTTGGCCCGGGCTTAACCCCACACATGTATTCTGATTTGTGTTTAAATCCATAGATTAGTATTATATCTACCTAAATATCAATGTGTGATGTTACAAAATGCCACATGTAAAGACAATTGGTTCGTTAAAGTGAAGCCCTTTTCTCACTCCATTCACAACATAGCCTCAATCAAAAGTGTTAGTCTCTGTTCAGCCCGACTTGGCCCGTGCTGTCAAAAACAACCTAAACCTCACACATGTATCTTGAAGTGTGTTTATATCCATAGATTAGTATTATATCTACCTACATATCACTTCACAGAGTCTCAAAGCGTAGTATTTGAAGCAAAAACGTTGCTGAAAGTGAAGCCCTCTTTTCCACATATTCTCAACAAAGACACTGTATCACAAGCTTTCGTTCCGCCTTGGCCCGGGCTCTCAAACACAACTTAAACCCCACACGTGTATTCTGATTTGTGTTTTAATCCATAGATTAGTATTATATCTACCTAAATATCTCTTTATAGAGTTTCAAAGCGTTCTATTTGAAGCAAACGCGTTGCTTAAGGTGATGCCCAGTGTTCAGTCTAGCTCTGCGCGGGCTAATGAAATTAATACACCTGTTAATTACACCTGTATCCAGCTTGCTTAATTGCCCCTTGTATAATTGCAATCAGCTAGGTGTTGCCCTTAATTACCTGTCAGAGGCCTTCCGTGTTATTGAGTACTCCACCGTTTCTTCATAACGTATGTCACAGATGGGCATGTAATCCCTGACAAAATTAGAAATGCTAACTTGAGACATTTGTTTAATTATGCTTCCACTCGTGTTATGCTGCGTGTGGGATTTCTGAATTGCCTACAAATACCAACATCATACCATGTGAATAAAAAAAGTGCCCCCCCCCCAAAAAAAACAAAAAACCCAAAAAACAAACCCCATCATACCTTGTCTATCCTGTGATTAGATGGATTGTATGTTGCCTAACATCCAAATTCACTGTTGCTCTGTATGCACAATATGTGAATGACTATAGAAAGTCTGAACCCATATCATGGATTCTTTCATGTTTTATAACTAAACTTTACGAAAATAGAACCATTTTGGTACGTTTGTTTGGTGTAAGTGAGATACACTTAGTGTTCTTTTCACAAAGAAATCATTGTTACATATATATCTTATTCATCTGGGAGACAACGGGTGGAACTTTCGGTAAGTACTTTTAAATTTGAAAATGCATCAAAAAACTAAATTTTGGGTGGAAGACAGAAAAACATAGAACAGTTTGGAAATTGTTTATCTAAATGCAATAAAGACTGTTTACAACCAGTTTAAGGTTTTCTCTGTTTTGTCTCGGTGTATGTCGGAAAGTAGCAATGTCATTTTCACTGATGGATATAGAAACTGACATTTTTATTCAAAGAAAGCACATCACAAATGTTCAAAACGCTTGAACTTTTTTGGTATTTTTATGTATTCGTAGGTAACATACTAGTAATACATTTGTTCAGAAGATCACCCCCTTTAGGTCCTCCGCGCGGCTGGTCACCTTACCAAGTTGAAGTAAATACTGGATTGTGATTGGTTAATCAACGCCATTCAGAGGTATATAATCACGTTATATACCTCTGATTTTCTAATACAGTATGTATTATTTTTGTTAGTCTTAATAACACGGCTATGGTAGAATGGAGATAAAATTATAATAGCTCTAAATTTTGTATTTGAAACCTCAGGATACGCGTTCGTTTTTAATTCAAATTTAGAGCTATTATAATTTCGTTATAAACCTCTAATTTTCCAACAACAATATGTTTATCTCCTAAATGGACATCTGCACAAGTTCACTTCCTTAACACTACAGTCTGTAATGTGATATGATGTGAATATCATTGTGATCGGAAAATGACAAATAACAGAATGAATAAATAACACAAATAACAGAAATAAACTCTTTTTGTCCTTCAACTACTCCAACTAGAAAAGACCACTTTTAGATCATATGGGTGCCACTAGTTTACCATTGCGTAATCAACAGTCAACAGACCATGAAATGTTCTTTTAAGACTATAGGCGAATTGGGGTGTAGGCGAAATGAGAATATGTCACAGATATAGATAGCCGGCTGAAGCTATTCATGACATGATTTAAACATATCAGTAACTTAATAAATATCAGAAGGTATCAGCTAAAATGAGACATGTTACGGAATTGCCGTATGAGATGTTATGGTATATAATTTGAACATACGAAAGTATGAAAACACATCCACGGCAATGACACTGTGTTGTCCAACTCAGGCTCAGGAGAAATTTGTTGTCCCAGTGAGAGCTTTGCCACGCACAGGTTACTCAGAGATGCCGTTTCCGGATGTTGTAAACTTCAAGCGTTTCAGATAATAAATCCTGTTTCCCTGAACACACATACAGACAATAGAAGTATAACAGAGGGCAGTGGTTTAAGTTGTTTTTGACAGCACGGGCCAAGTCGGGCTCAAAAGAGACTAAACATTTTTGATTGAGGCTATGTTTGGGAACGGAGAGAGAAAAGGGCTTCACTTTAACGAACCAGTTATCTTTACATGTGGCATTTTGTAACATCACACATTGATATTTAGGTAGATATAATGCTAATCTATGGATTTAAACACAAATCAGAATACATGTGTGGGGTTTAAGTTGTGTTTTGAGCACGGGCCAAGGCGGACCCAACGCTTGTGATAGTGTCTTTGTTGAGAACATGTAGAAAAGATAGCTTCACTTTCAGCAACGTTTTTGCTTCAAATACTACGCTTTGAGACTCTGTGAAGTGATATGTAGGTAGACATAATACTAATCTATGGATATAAACACATTTCAAGATACATGTGTGAGGTTTAGGTTGTTTTTGACAGCACGGGCCAAGTCGGGCTGAACAGAGACTAACACTTTTGGTTGAGGCTATGTTGTGAATGGAGAGAGAAAAGGGCTTTATTTTAACGAACCAGTTATCTTTACATGCTGCATTTGATAACATTACAAAGTGATACTTAGGTAGATATAACACCAATCTATGGATTTAAACACATTTCAAGATACACCTGTGAGGTGTAAGTTGCGTTTGAGAGCCCGGGCCAAGGCGGAACGAAAGCTTGTGATACAGTGTCTTTGTTGAGAATGTATAGAAAATAGGGCTTCACTTTGAGCAAGGTGTTTGCTTCAAATACTACGCTTTGAGACTCTGTGAAGTGATATTTAGGTAGATATAATACTAATCTATGGATATAAATACAAATAAGGATACATGTGTGAGGTTTAGGTTGTTTTTGACAGCACGGGCCAAGTCGGGTTGAACAGAGACTAACACTTTTGATTTAGGCTATGTTGTGAATGGAGAGAGAAAAGGGCTTCACTTTAACGAACCAGTTATCTTTACATGTGGCATTTTGTAACATCATACATTGAAATTTAGGTAGATATAATACCAATCTATTTATTTAAACACATTTCAAGATACATCTGTGAGGTGTAAGGTGCGTTTGAGAGCCCGGGACAAGGCGGACCGAAAGCTTTTGATACTGTGTCTTTGTTGAGAATGTATAGAAAATAGGGCTTCACTTTGAGCAAGGTGTTTGCTTCAAATACTATGCTTTGAGCCTCTGTGAAGTGACATGTAGGTAGAAGTAATGCTAATCTATGGATTTAAACACAAATCAGAATACATGTGTGGGGTTTAAGTTGTGTTTGAGAGCCCTGGCCAAGGCGGAACGAACGTTTGTGATGCAGTGTCTTTGTTGAAAATATGTGGAAAAGACTACGCCTTGAGACTCAAGAAAGAGGTATGTAGGTCGACAGAATACTAATCCATGGATTGAAATAGAAATCAGGATACATGTATGAGGTTTAAGGTGTTTTTGAGAGCCCGGGCCAAGACGGACCGAACGCTTGTGGTATAGCAACCATGTTGGGAACATAGAAAGACGGCATCACTTTGAGCAAGGTGTTTGCTTCAAATACTACGTTTTGAGACTATATAAAGAGGTATTTATGTAGATAGAATACTAATCCATGGGTTAAAATTCAAATCAGGATACATGTTGAGGATTAAGTTGGTTATGACAGTCCGGACCAAGTCGGGCCGAACAGAGACTTAACACTTTTGATTGAGGCTATGTTGAAAATGAGAGACAAGGGCTTCACTTTAACGGAGCAGTTTTCTTTACATGTTGCATTTTATAACATTACAAAGCGATATATAGGTAGATATAATACCAATCTATGGATTTAAACACAATTCAAGATACGTGTGTTACGTTTAAGTTCCTTTTGACGGCTCGAGCCAAGCCGGACCGAACAATTGTGGCCGAGATAATGTTGAGAGATCGTATCATTTAAAGGCAGGCATGCTTTAAATACGATGAATAGTGAATTTATGGGGTGGTATGTGATTTGATATAGATGTAAGACAGTTTCGGGCCGACGGAAATGTGTATCGGAATTGATTGAAATTTATTTACGTTTTAAATCCTGTTTCGTTTAACGATTCCACTTTTAGACGTAACCCCGGTCAGACAGTTCACAGGTTTCTCGTCTTCTTGAGATTTAGCCGATTTACTCGTAATAAAGTTATTATGGTACGCGTTTGTGGCTTCCGATTGATCATTATTATCATGAGTGTATTTTGCATTAATTAATTGTAGGCGTGGATTTCGTTAATGGGTTTATTAGCCAATAACATATTTGGCCTGCTTTGGCCCGGCCCTGCCCGACTTTTAGACCATCCCCATTTTTTCGGTATCGTGTGCACCTACTTTTTCAGGTATGAATAAATACATATATCAATATCTGAGACCATGTAATATAATTACAATGTATAATTATGGTCTCTGTTAAGATGTAAAAACAGATGTTTGAATAAATAGGGAATTGAAAATTTTAACTATAAATTGTATATTTATTATACTTATCGTATCTCACGGTATGCACTTCTCTCTCTTACTTCGACCATGTACCCGTGAAAGTCCGGGTTAGAATTGATATTCAGTAACCCATGCTTGTCGTAAGAGGCGACTAACGGGACCGGGTGGTCAGGCTCGCTGACTTGGTTGACACATGTCATCGGTTCCCAATTGCGCAGATCGACGCTCATGATGTTGATCACTGGATTGTCTGGTCCCGATTATTTACTGACCCACTCACTTCGACCATGAAGTGGAAACGTGCTGTAAGCAGAGTTTAACAAATCTTCTGCCCTCACTCCCACCCGATCACCCCCACCGCGCCCATTCCCAGACACCTCAGCGCAATCCCTTGAAAGCATGCAGGGTGCTCAGATCGGTCACATGACACCCCTCTTTAGCCATTCTCGTCTTGGAGCAGCATAGAATCGTGGGAATCCATCCCGTGAGATAGGATAAGTATTAAAATATACAATTTATAGTTTAAATTTACAACTTTGTAAAACTTATTCTATCTCACGGAATGCATTTATCCCGCGGTTGGATGGCCGTAGATTACCCCGTCACCGTACCAGCATCCTGACATGGCGGCAGGTAAAATCACTTGGCGAATATTCCCCTCGAATTAGCAGTCTTCCACGTGTATACAATCAACATTATTTAGCACACTGATAGCCTTTGATGGTGTGAATGCATCGAATGCACTGATCATGAATTTGCTTATGTTTAATGTCTATGTGTTGAAGAATAAGCATTTATAAAATCGCGCGAGGATGTCGGTGCATGATCAATGTCTGGATGTCGGTAACGTGCAATGAATGATTCTGATAATCCATACTGTCCTGCTTTAGTCGGTAAACAGAAATTGTACTGCTGCTAAAATAACAGTATGAGCGACTTTTTCTGTGCACCGGAGAGTTGTTGCTTGTCTTGAAGCAGGGTGTGTTTAATCACACTATTTATCTGGCGTTTCATTGAAGTTGAACGGATGTAGATGTGTGTGTGCCCATTGTCCATTACGCTGAGAGCTCATTCTCTGTCCCTCTTCAATTCGGACATTTGACATGGTGATTTCGTTGCAATGTTGACGTTTGAAATACATTTTACATCGTGCATGTATTGGGTAGGGCTCAATATATAAACATATATAGACTGTAAACCTAACTTAAGGGACTGCATATTTTGCAAATATGTTTTTTGTTATTCGTTTCAGTGTAAAAGTGTTTACATGTACCTTCATGTTCCTCCTTGACCACAGGAACCTATTATTAATATTACGGTGATCGCCTATGATAAAAGTTACCTATATATAACTATACACATGGAACTTGATTAAGCACCCCCCCAATTTTTCACATTGGCATGAGTGTGTGAGTGAGTTGAGTTTTACGCCACACTCGGCAATATTCCAGCTATATGGCGGCGGTATGCAAATAATCGAGTTTGGACCAGACAATCTAGTGATCAACAGCATGAGCATCGATCTGCGCAATTTGGAACCGATGACTTGTGTCAACCAAGTCAGCGAGCCTGACCGCCCGATCCCGTTAGTCGTCTGTTGTGGCAAGCATGGGTTACTGAAGACCTATTCTACCCCGGATCATAACGGGTCACATTGGCATAAAACTGAGCAACCATTACAATTAGTATGTATAATTGAAAGCTTAAACACCATTGCTTCCTGAAAATGGACATTTTGGACTAAACATAACAACAAAATCATGAAAATGTGCAATATCTTACTTTACAAATGACATGAAAACGTCACGATGTTTTGTCAACAAATGTAGAGTTCCAAGATGGGAGAGGTGAGTGTCTCTCAGTCTGAAAATGTTCTCAGTTATCTTCAGACAACAAATCACATGAAAAATGTTTAATAGCGTGCATATCCACCTTGTGCACGGATGACTGCTTTGACCCTCCTCCACATGCTTGTCGTGAGTGTCCGGATTCGCTCCAGAGGCAGCTGCTGCCGCTCCTGGCGCAAAGCTGCTTCCAAACATGTCAGATCCTGTACAGGCGGATCCAGTGCTTGCACTCGGCATCCAAAAATGACCCAGACGGGCTCCAATGGGTTGGATCCGGGCTCATGGCAGGCCATGGAAATGTGGTTCCAGCGTTATTGGAGAATAACTGTGACAAGTCGGGAATGATGTGGTCTGGTCTGGAAAGATCCATAAACACAGGGCGAGTAGCTAATGGGTGGTTATGAAAATGTGGCACAAGAACAGGATCCAGAATGTCTCGGATGTCGTAGTCGCCATTGAGATTTCAACTAATATTTACCAAGCCCAGTTTACAATCATGGGGAGAGACAACCCCAGACCATGGCAGATCCACCACCGTAAGGAACTGATGCTCTGATGACTTCGGGGTAAACACCACTCCAATTAAGCTCTCTTTGTGAAGATTGGGTCAAGACGCTTGATCACCCTTCTTGCCCTCATCCCATGTGCTTTTATGCGGTTTCTTACAGCCCTATTGCACAGACGTCTGTTGGGGAGCCATAGGTAACTCCGGATGCCATTTGTAGTGATAGGCTGACGTCTCACATGGTTGCTAAGTCCCGACCCTCAACTTGAGACGTCTTTCGGGGTTGACCTGGCCTTGGTCAGTCCTTAACCTTATTGGTCTGACGGTGTTTTCGAACAAGTCGACTTATGGCGGTGTGGTGAATGCCATCTTCTTGCTTCTGGTAGTGTGCGTCGTGCCATTGTAACAGATACTGGTAAAATCATTAAACAGTTTTGGCGATTTATACAGTTAGCCGCATTGAGCATTGCAGCAGTACACATCGGTGTAAAACATATTCTACCATGACAATTATGTATGTTCGTTTTTGATTGGCTGTTACTAAAAAATTAGAAGTGAAAATGTTTCAATAACCACTTCTGAGAGCCGGTTCACTGCGCGTAGTGTCAAAACACTACGCAAGGGTAATGAGTGCATATTTACAACGCGTTTTATTCATGGTGCATACACCATGTCATGTATGTCATGGTAGAATGGAGATTATCCTATTGTGTTTACATTTTTGAAGTGATTATAGTTGGTTGAACGCTGCTAAATGTCATTTAAAACCGAACGCGTACAGCTGTAGATTTCTATAATGCACGACGTACTTGGTCTTATCCATCAAGGTGGGTACGTGTTTTTCCACCTGAGCTTGTTTAGTAGTTCCCAACAATTCTCGCTGATAGTCCGACATCCATTCTCGATCGACCATCAGCTGTTCAGGGGCCAGCGGATAACTGTTGTGGGCAGCGTGGAGTTCCGCGGGATATTCCAAGTCCACTTCGAATACGTATCCCATCTCAAAGTTTTCAGGGATAGCCATACTATTTAGGTCTTCAGACGGAAGTCTGGAAGACCTACTGTTATTATCCGAATATTCTTCTTCTTCTTATTATTATTTGTACAAATTTTGTGGCAGCTCTCCTGAACTAACTAATGTGTCGATTTTCATTAAACTTTCAGGGGTGATAGCCTGTGTGCAGTAATTGATACATAGTCGAAACAATCCCGACTTCCGACAAGGGCAGATAACCCAAAATGTCAAAATCGTTAAACCTGAATATCTAAAAAACTATGAGAGATAAATCTACCAACCTTTCACTCAATGTAGACCACATCATTCTCCATCGATTCAACACATAGCGGAAGTTGGCCGCCATGATAGATTTTCCGCCGTATTGAAAAAACTGTTGTTGTAGATTTTCGCGTTTTGACGGTGCCGGTGTTTAAAAATCTTCTCCTCCTGAACGACAAATAGTACAATTGTGTTTGATATATCGCTGTAAAGCCCACACTACTTAAATTGCTCAAGGCATGTTGATATCTTGAATACTTTTGGAGTTACCGCCCTTGGAAGTTGGTGCATTTTTCTAAGACGCATTTTCATAGGGTTCATAAAAATGTCACAGCTCTGCGAAAACACAATGGATTACATTTTTCAAGTAACCAAACTGTAGGTAAGTCAATGGGGAATATTTTTTTCACATTATTGTTATGTAAATGTCAATAATTACTTCACAATCACGACACAAACATTAGGCCTTTACGCATTTCGTTAGTGGTGAGATAGCTGAAGGAAGCGTCAGTAAAATCTAGCAACAATTCCCACATCCTGGTTTTCCAGTGCCCACAGAAATAGTTCCCTCTTTAACAGGCCGTAGCTCCGTTGTTCTTAGGTCTACAGTCAAAACAATTAGTGTTCTGGAATTGCCAGGATCTAATCTCTCCAGCAGTGTGTTTACCAGCCTGACTGACAGGAATACGCTTGACTTTTTGACTACATCAAAATCTACAACATTTGCCAGTAATCTCTCTCTTAGTATATGTATGTATATATTGCTCAGTTCCTTTGCTTTGTTTGACTGTGCGTTCCTGTTTGTTTCTCTGCAGTTTGTGAATTTTCCGTTTGTCAGCAGCATTGAATCAATGCCAAATTAATCTAAAAAACACTTTAACGGACGCTCCAGCTAAAGGTAAAAGTAAAGGTAGCCTTGGGGAGTGTATGGGGAAGTCTGAAGACCGTCAGTATTGCCCAGGAGGCAATCCTAGTCTTCCTTTTAAAATGTTCGCTATCAATCCACTCGAATCCGCCTGTAGGCAAAGGTTGACTCATAGCCCAGCCGTACAAATTACTGGCATTAAGAAGGAGGTGATGATTGGTGGGTTTACTCGAATCGTAGCCTTACACGTATTTGTTATTGGCTTTGGCATAGCGCTTGGAGACCATCGAGATCCGCCTTGCAGGCCTTTCTCGATAAACATATGCTTATCCTAATCCGTTAATAATTCCAATTTGACTCTTGTTTTCTTCAAGAGAGCATCCCAAGGCAGACCGGGGCTGGAGTAATACCAGGCTGGGTCAAGACCATACTGTTTCAGACATGTTTTTCTGAATATCTCGAATACATTGGCGAGCAGGAGCACATCCGTTTTCAAGTAGAAATCGTGGTAGTCGCCTAAATTCTGACAGCCTAGTTTCTCCCACACCTTAAGGGCATGGGTGTAATCGTCCTTGGTGATATCGGATTCGGTTAAGTTGTTATAAAAGCAGTCGATTGGAGGTAATCGTTTTTCCTCAAATCGAGACCAATCGCCCATGTACTCGTAGGGGTACACACCCTTCCTCAACAGCAAAGACCGAATCACCGCGCCGGTGTATTGATTGGTGATGGAGAAGGTATCAGGGTCGTTGGCCTTCAACAAACTGTCGAGAGACGACAGGAGAAACTGGACACTGTCTATGAATTTCAGACCGTCCAACGAGAAGGAGATGTTTTCTCCATGTTGTTGGGGATGCACTTGATGTTGCCATCGATTTTCGAGATGGCCTGCATGATGAGGTGGGCATCGTACCAGCAAAGGTTGTGAAACACCACGAGGATGGGTATCTATTGGGGATCGAAGCTTAGTTTCAAATTGCACGCGTTGTGAGCTGCACCTCGGTACCGACCCGTGATGTGACAATGATCTCTCATGGAATCCCCGTTCAGTGGTTGGTTACACACGTTTTGTGAGTTCTACAGTCATCCTTCGTCATACGCATGGGCATGATTTTAGATAAAGTTTCCCTGATTGCTTCTTCTCCATGTTGTAGACGAATGAGAAACGTTTCAGCCACATCGTGGCCTCGTTAGATCACGGGAGCGTTCATTTTCCCATCGTATCGGACGACCACTTATCCGAACCCACAAGCTTTGTGTTCTTGCGTTTTTATGCATAAAATTTTGTTCAGTCGTGTCGGGCGTGATGTGTTCAACCTGTTTGATGAGGGCTTTCGAATTCGGCGTAAATCAGATAGGGCACGGGCATTTGTTGGTTATAATGGTTAAATTTGAGAATATTTTTATTTTCTTCAGCCATGTCAATCCTAACAGCAGTCTGTGCCACACCTCTACAGTCTTCCTTATGCGATTCAAGAAGATCTAGTCTACTGTAACTGTGCAGACATCGTTCCCAGAAGTGTTTCTTTTCCTTATGGTTTGATTGATCATTGAATAGTCTCCTCAACCTTTTAATCCACGTGTAGTGAAATTGATTATTTTTTAACCCCTATCCGTCTGTGGGATACTTCGAAGGTCTCTCCACATTTCCAGATCTCATCGCCCATCTTAAGCAGTTATAGTCGTTCTTTTTAATGTTAATGATGGCTTTTTAATTCTTGTAATACAGAGGCAAGTCTATGTATGATCCGCCTTTGAATGGTATGTAGTTCGCTATATCCACATAGATGGTATCGATACTCCCCACGACCCACGCAGAACCCCTGTGAGTCCATCGTTCCATCGTTTCCTGTATCTGTTGAATTCTGTTGAATCAATAGAGTCGGATTGAAGTATAACTTCTTGTTTACCTCTGAAATAAGGCTCGATGTACTCGGTACTGTCATCCGCCTGTTGTTTGTTGAGCGACATTTTGATCGTGAGCTGGTATTTGATACTTTTCAAATCGTCTAACTCCTCGTCGATCTTGCTGGCTATTAGGGGTTTAACGCTGCTGACATCGATATTAGACTGGATGGTCATCCGCCAGCCTCTCAGATACTCACCCACGGCGTGGTCTGTCGGCACAAGTCGCAAGTCGATCCGTCCGTGGTAGACATGATTTATTATAACATAACGTGTGGGTTTACCACTAATTGAAATCGGTTTGACCATCACCGCTGGCGGCGGTGTAGTCTTTTTGTTTTGTTTCGTTTTATATAACCATACAGCTGCGGTGATACCCACATACCGTATCGATGATACAACTCACAACTGAGGGTGTTCAAGGCGTGACCGATAAATAGATCTGTGTCGAGATCATCACACAAATAAAGTCAACGTTCTGCTGGAATGGGAAGCAGAGACGAAGCTATAACGGTGTAGAATTGCGTTATAGCCGACCCTTTGGTTTTCGTCATTTCAGCACCGAATCGGGCGTACAGTTTATTGATGTCTCCATCGGACATTTTATAAATTTTATTGGTAGTGATGTTTTCACCCAAGTATTGTTTCCCCTCCACACGGCGAGTCTTTCTCATTTATCCACGACGTGGGGGGACACATCTTCACCCTCTGTACTCATTTTATCCTCATTTGTTCGAGCAGGTCGTCCAACTCCATCTTATAATATGTCAATCGTTTTTTAAATCTAATATAACAAAATTCGGCATAACCCAAACAGAATGATATGAATGTCAGGTAAAACAGAACTAGAATTTCAAACGTCGTCATGGTTTTTATAAAAAGGGAAAGGTTATACATTCAATTTGCTAAACAGTTTGCTTGATTTTGCTTAGCAGTTTGCTTGATTTTCAAAGCTAGCACACCGCATAAGCCACGGGTTGGTCTGTTTACAGCACAAGTTTGGCATGTTTAGTTTCGGCTAACAATTTTCTCACGCTTTCTCGCTCGGGTTTGATGGGAATCACGTCGTTTTCTCTTAAACATTCCTCGAAACGAGTCCCTATCCTTGCAGTGAAATAAGGCAACCCATTGCGTCTGTTCCGTGAGGTCTTTCAGGACTGAGTTGAATTTTCGTGTGAGGACCCAAACGCTGTGTTTCATATGACGTCCCGAAAATGCTAAATACGATAACATATCTCTAATTTTGGTGATCTCTTTATTGGTGCCTCAATCATCTAGGATAAACAGCGTCGATTCTCCCTCGAACTTCTCATGAAAGGCGTGCATCCAGTCCTATAAACATACTCCCGGGTCAATTTAATGCACCTTCGCATCGTTCATCACCCACGCTCTCTCCGTGTACGTTTTATTGACGCGTATAGTAGGGCAAAGAATCACTATATGATCGAAAACATCCCGATAATACCCTTCCAGCATATCCAATACAAAAACGGTCTTCCCACAACCCATCTGACTGCAATGTGGCTCCAGGGGCAGCTCAATATTGAAAAATTCTTAATAGATGGCTTGCACGAATCTTCCATCTTGTACGTTGAGTTGCGCATCCATAATCACGTACATTCTTGGTGATTTGGATCGAGATCCCTTCGCTTCCCGTTGTCATGCAACGCCCGCTACCGTGAAGCTGATCATCGTCCATGCATCGCATGTCCAACCACAATGCGTACTTGGTCGTTAGGTATTGTCCTAGTGTCACGTAGGCGATACTGAGATCCTTCACGATCGCGTTGATTTCTGGTGGGCGCTTGATCGCCGGTATTTTTTTTTATCTCATCCCACTGTTGGTGTGCTCTCATGCCTTGGCTAAAGAGTTGATTGGGCATGCCCTCGATGGTCACTTCCACTTAGATAATCTCGGGGTTCCAATATTTTTCGTTTACTCTTTGAAACGGTGAAAATTCTTTCACTGAAATGATCAAAATACCCTTCATCAATCGAGCGGGTACGTTCAGATTGATATTCCATAACGTATCGCTTTTATTCATGACGATCTTCTGATGATGCAGCACGCGATCGTACAAGATGGCTAACGTTCCCGAAAACTGGTTGTGAATTTGTCTAGCAAATTCTGGATTCGTGACCTTATTGAACTCCAACGAAATATTGTCGATGGTATAGCTGCCCAACTCGCCGCTCTCTGTTAAAATAATTTTGCTACAATCGTTAAACGTGAGTTAGTATTCCAACCTATTGCCCAGTGCGGCTTGGTAAAATGGCATGTGACCCTCCTTTAGCTTGAAGTCAAGTGGAAGGCCAAACATGTTCCCAAATGCCTCGGCTATAGCCTTATGCCCCCTCGGCATAGTGGTGAGATCGGCTTGTTCAAAAACATACCCCACGCGCAACCAAGTTGACCCGCAATTCGCTGGACAAATGCCTTGGTATTTCATGTTTTCCTGTTCGCTCGCAGTTCTCCAGAGGTCCGTGTAACTAAAACACACATTGCTGTCGTCGATGCTCAGGATCTTGTTCCCGCTTATTTTCATCATAGCCGATTACATCGTTTATATTGAAAGTATGTTTTATATCTTTAATATAGCAGAAACATGGCTGAAGGTGGTGAATATATTCCAATGGACGATTTGGGTGATAAAACCCAAATGCTCGCCGACTCATTAATGGGTGAAAGCATAGGCGATATACCCTGTTAAAGATGACCGTGAATGATTTTACGATACCATAGGGTGAAAGGAAAACCTTGCTCCTCTTTATCGTGTTCGAAATCGATGATAGAGGGATACTGCGACTGAAAGATGTTCCGGACCTCGATCTCATGAATTCCCGTATGAGAAAACCCCTCGCCTTGTCTACGCTGTCCAGTCTCCATGATGCCCACTTTATCCGCGACAAATTAAATATAGTCGGATATCGACAAAATATGTCTGCGAAGACCGCCAAGGTTTTACAAACAGTGCGGACCGAGCTGGGTGCCACAGTGAGTGCGATCGATTGAAACGATGATTTGAGAGATGTACCGCAACGCGTTCAAGAAGCTTCCAATGGGCTCGACGACGTATTGTCCACCTTAGACGATACCGCATTAGAAACACCGGAGCTGGAATTTATCGTTTGGGAACTGCGAGGGCTAGACAAGGCCTTGCAAACCATTCGTGGATCGCTTGTGGACAACATGGCCAAACTGAAAGAACTTGACGGTCGTATCGCTTACAAGAAAACAAAACTCGAACAAGCGGATAATGACGACGACGAGATCAGCCGACGTCGGATCAAGGAAAGGCTACGTAACTTGCAAGACGAAAGATCGACCTGAGTAAAAGCGGCGGCGTACAACAGAGAAGTGCTTCGATCCCAAATCAACTGCATTGGCGAAACCATCAAACGAGTCCTCCACGAAGACACCACTTTAGACGAAAGACTTAAAACGTTATTCAGAGAACAAGGGATCACCATCGCCTATTGACCGCATTCGGGTTCATCATCATCGGCTTTAGTCGTCTCTCTGACCGGTGGTATGACTCGAGTCCCACACTGCCTAGTGGCCAAAGAATGGATTGAACAACACTTAAAATACCTGGGGCAAGCCCTCACAAAACTGGCGGGGGAAACCTTCCGGGTATCCTAGGCAGTATCGTCTCCTGGTTGTTAGGATTCTGATTGAAAACGGTCACGTGGTTGAGTCAAAACTTGTGGGCGTTCGTCGTCGTCTTGGCCGGCCTGTTGTACGTCATCGCTAAAGAATTGTTAATCCGATAAGGCACAACCCGACAGCGATTCCACCGACCAAGAGCGCTGTTTTATGATCGATGTATTGCTGATTTTCATCCACCGCGCATGTCGATAGGTGTGGTGCAGGTGCAGGTTGAACGCTTGGCTCCGGTGATCGTGGTGTCACTATCCCCGTTTCACCGGTACTCGTGGGTGGTGTGACGTGACTCACGTTGATATCGGGGTTGACACCCAGTTTCTGATCGCTGGTCGCTATGACAAATTTGTTATTGTATCCCAACACTTTATGGATCCTCAGTTACATGTCGCTCGGAGCCATGTAACAACCCTACACCGAAAACATAGTCGACATAAGACCGGGCATCTTGCAACGTGTACTTGGTAACACTTGATGTCTGTCGGTGAATCAACCAACCGAGACGCGATGGCATCCTCGACATTTGCCTCGAATAGTTTCTGCACGTCGTAAGCCGTTCCCTTACCGATGATCCTGGAAAGTGTTTGCTCCTGTGCACCGAGAATCGCCCACACGTTTATTTGAATGGAATCGTTCAGTCAGACAACACTAGGACGAGAAAACCCTTTCGATGTATCCAACATAAATACTTTCTAATCGTCTTCAACGTATTGGGGTTGCTCGACGTTTTTAACGGTGAAAGCAATGTGGCCTGTAAAATCTATACAATCATCTCGCCATTCATTACTCGACAGAGCAAATTCTGGTCGAAAGATAACCTCGTTTCAGTAAATCATTGCTGAGCTCTTTCACTTTTGTTGGTCCACTGTTTGTATTTTTATGGACAAGGTTGGAGAATGCCTGAAAAAAGTTACCAGTAATAAACTTTATCACTATATCTTTTCGTAATGCTTATATTGGAAGTCTATCTGTGTATGGATTACCCAAACCATGATTCACTCCTCCCTGTATACGCCAATCTGTTTTCATTTATTTAGAATTCACCGCAAATCTGTTCTTACGCATGCCGATCGTAATGATTGTTCAAGGTTACACTGCGCCCTGTTGTCGGGCACCACACGGGCGAAATTGACTTGACTTTGCCAGAATTGCATCGGATTCTAAAACAAGTGTGTACTGCCTCAACACTCGTGACCGAAAGCCTATACTTTTTAAATACATCGATAAATTGAGCTTGAAAGTGGGAACCATCCACATCCACCACAATCTTCATTTGCATGAGATCGGCAGAGGTTAGTACATGATCACTTTTAGGATAAATCACTCCCGGTGTGAACTTTGGTGTAGACATATTGAAATTATATTGTAGTGTCTTGTACATGGTCGACACGCTCCTGGGAATCCCGAGTGGTGAGTGGAATCAACTGCTTCACGCTATCGATAACACGTCGGGACAACTCGAAGTCGTTCTCTGCGATCTCACATATTACCCGCGATGGACTAATATCAGTGGAGAGAGAAACAACAACAAGCTATTTATAAATAAAGACCGCCACATTTTGTCAGATGGTTATTATAACGAAATTTTTAAACTTATTGGAGCCAGCCTCAAACTAGAACACTCGGCGAGAACACTCGGGTTTGTGAGTTACGAAATACAACCCCGAGACACCGTGACAGGCTCGAAATTACTGGACATCGTCCCCTATCACGAGCTGTGCATTCGTCTCGATCGGGTAAGCACGACTGATAATATTCAAGGCGAACGTCCTTCGACTTTCCCGTTCTTACAGTACAAAAAGTTAATGCAGGGCATGATCACGGAACTCAAAATATCCGTTTTAGATATAAAACATTAACCGGTGTATATCGGATATCTAAGCGTGATGCTACACATCAAATAATAAATGCTTCTGGTCCCGGAATGCAGCGCCTGCAAAAATGCCCTACCATTGCGATCTCCGATCTCGGGTTCATGCTATAGTCTATGGGTACTTGATTGTCTTGAAGCTGAACCTGGGTTTGCCTCATGAACAATTTACATGGAATATTAACTCAGAATAGCTGTGTTGGTCAGAAGTTCTAGGAGAAGTGGAAACCAACTCCTGGTCGGCCACTACGGTGCCACTAGGTAAAGAACACACTGATGTTGCATTAGTTCATCTAGTACATCTGGGATCCCCTTGAAAGGGGGAAAAGCATAAGCTATCATGTTGTCCCATGACACTGACAGAGCGTCTACGGCCCAGGCGGTCGGGTTGGGTACCAGACTGATATAAACTGGTAACTGGGTATTTTGACGCATGGCAAACAGGTCTATGCATGGCGTTTCCCACTTCTGCTGGATCATACAGGAAAGCTTCTCTGTGAAGACTGACTGACTTAGTTTGGTTTTACGCCGCTTTTAGCAATATTCCAGCAACATCACGGCGGGGGACACCAGAAATGGGCTTCACACATTGTACCCATGTGGGGATTCGAACCCGTGTCTTCGGCGTGATGAGCCAACGCTGTAACCACTAGGCTACCCCACGCCCCTCTGTGAAGAGTCCACTCAGTCGGTAGAAGTTGCCCTTTCTGTGAGAGTGAATCTGCCAGTAGATTTATCTTCATGGGAATGTGTCTGGCTTTTATTGTGCACTTGTGGAGATCCACAAATCGGTACAGTTTCCTGGTGAGATCCCTTAATATGGACGAATGAGTCCCACCCTGCTTGTTGATATACGCCACTACAGTGGAGTTGTCTGTGGCTATCATGACAGACTTGTGATGTAGATGTTGCCACCACAGAGTCCAAACGCGGAGAACTGCTAGGAATTCCAGGACGTTGATGTGATATGTTGATTCCAACGGCGTCCAAAGCCCTTGAGCTTGCAGCTGGTCCATGTGGGCACCCCAACCAGTTGCTGATGCGGCCGCGTTAATTGTCAAATCCGGCTCTGGTATGCGAAAGAGAGCGCTGTGGAGAACATTGTGTTCCTGTGTCCACCATACAAGTTCTCGCCTGACCACTAGAGGAGGAACCACGTCCAGATCCAGGTCTGCTGACCTGCACTGATTGATCCAACACTGAGCGTGACGAAGATAAAAGCAAGCCACGAGACGTAAAATCCTGCATGGAAGTGAGGGATCCAACTAACAACATCAAAGTCCGGAGAGACACTAACGGAGTGTCCATGAGTAGAAATATACTATCCCGTACTGTGATCCAATGATCGTGATGGGGAAGGATACGGCATGTCCTGGCATCAAGTATGGCCCCTAGGAATTTGATACGTGGAGCAGGAACAAGTTTGGACTTGTCCGGGTGAATGAGAAACCCGAGATGTGTGAACACATGTATGATAAAGTTGGTGTGGCGGATAAGTATCCAAGTACGAATGTGACGGGCAAGGAAATCGTCTAGGTATCCATGAATGGCAATGTGTCTGAGATGAAGAAAATTGAGGACAGAATTCATCACAACAGTAAAGAGCCACGGGGCTATGGAGATCCCGAATGGTAGAACTTGAAACTGAAAACGTCGACCATTGACGGCAAAACGTAGATATTTCTGGGATGTATCGGAAAATGGAGAATGCATCTTTAAGATCCAGGCTTGTGAATTTCATGTGTGGATGAACGAGTTTGCGGACATTCCGCAGTGACTCCATTGTAAATTTCGGAGGCCGGCGGAGGAACAGTTTGTTTAAGAAATTTAAGTCATTCTCATCTCCGGGGTATCCTTCTTGGGCACCAGAAAGACCGGGGAGTAAAATCCTGGAGTGCAGTCATGAGGGGACAGCTCGACAATAGCCTGCTTGAGAAGTAATTGCTGAATAGCCGTGAATACCACTGATAGACGTGGGCCCTTGAGGAAAATCCGACGTCCTATCGGATTAACTATTAATGGTCAAAGGCGATCGAATTGGAGATAGTAACCTTTCTGAACTAGCGATAATATCCATGGATCGTCCGTGATTTGAGTCCAATTTGGTGATAATGAGACAGACGGCCCCCTACTAGGGATGGTAGCACTGGTTGTTGAAAGTCCATAATCAAAATCAAGGCCGTGGGCGTTTCCAAGTCAAAAGGAGCTGGGGGTTGTTGAACGTGAATAGACAAGTCATCGTTTACACGGCAATGAGCGAGAGGCTCGAAAAAACGAGGACCCCTTGTCCGAGGTGGTGGCAAACCCCGCTGGTTAGTAGGGCGTGGTGGTTCGGACTGAGATTGAGCTCTATCAAATGCTGATTGTTGATAATGCTGAGGAGGGGGAGGGTGGGAGACAGACGAGCCTCTTCTTCCATGTGTGAGTGGTCGAGATGGTCGAGCTTGGGCTTAAAGAGCAGAAACCAGCTGCTGATTTAGATTTCTTGATACCTGAGCATCTTGAGAGGAGATAGCTTGAGCACATTTACCACTGAAGAGTGATGATGCTTCAAGAGATTGTTGATACAATTCGTCCTTGGCCAAATCAGGAATGTTCTTAATACCATATAGCATATTAGCACATTCCAAGGCAGTTATACGGCCCATAATATTCACTTGAGTGGTAGTAACGTCTGTTACAGCCTGATAAATCACATCCAAAAAAGAGTGTGCCAATGCTGATTCTTGCGCCAACATGGCAACCATAGTGTCAGGTTTGATACCGGTGTAGTCATCAAAGACTGGAGGGAGCAGTTGGCGTACCCCAGAGGTAAACCAATTGATATAGGAGAGTATATCGAAGTTATCAATGTCCTTTAATTCCTTTAATTCCCTTCGTGACACTGGTATCTTGGAAGAAGTGATGCAAGGAGCGCGTGGATCTAAAGGAGAAAAATCTTTATCCAAGTCTGGACTAGTAGACGGGAGCAAGCGGTCATGTATCCCATAAGATTGTTTAAGTTGAGTCTTTCGCAATGATTGCGGAGGTGCAAGCTTGGACAGTGACTCATTAACTGACGACAAAGCCGAACAAACGATTGTGGAGTGTGGTAATGTGAGCCTAGGTAGGTTTTGCGGAGCCAGTAAGCCGGAAGAACCCAGTTCCGCTGGAAGATCCGTGGCCATGGCCGTGGACGGGGACCGCACGGTGCACAGCTTGAGTTCATGTAGCAAGGCAATCTTGTCTGAGTATGCCCAACCTGGAGAAAAATCCGGTGCCTCTGTGTCCATAGAGGGAATTGTCAATACACCCTCATGCTTAGAAAGCTGTGCGTCCGTAATAGGATAAATGCCTTGATGATCCGCCCCGTAATATCTGAAAATATTGGAATAATTGGAGGATTGTCAATATGGTCAACACCGGCTTGAGTAATCACAGCCGTGGAGTCCGACGGCCTCGTAGTAACCGCTGGATCAAATGCCGTGGAAGCCGTAAGGGTACTATCCAAGCCGGGTCCCGCGGACGTCAACGCCTTGGCCTTGTCCGGGACGGTGGATTTATTAGCCAGATGGGACTGGGACAACGCCGTGGCTGTCGCCAATTCCTCAGACTGAGCTTGAGGAGCCATGGAATTGTCCGTGACAAACCGACGGTTCTCTACAATTTGTTGTTCCTGAGTAGATACGGTTGGCTGCTCGATCCGAGAAGCGGATATTGAGCATTTCAATTCCTTAATTTTACTAAAACTCCTCTGTTAAAGATCTTTAAGTGCCGATCCAAATGAAGCATTTAAATTTCCTTAAATGATGCAACCATCGACGATAGAGAAGTCAAGTCTAATGTTTGTGGAGTAGCAGTGTGTTCGGGGGTAGAAGGCTTACTGCATTTGGGCTTTTTAGCTATATCAGAGGAAGACGACTTGCGTTTTTTAGCCCTTAACCTAGCGTCATTCATATTAATCCAGTCAGTTTCTGATAAGTCCTGGCACATCAAACATCTGGAAGACAAAGAACAAGGAAGATCCGTGGCACATGTTAAGCTTAATGGGTGAGGGTCCTTATCTGATTGGAAGTGTTGACAGCCAACACACTTCTTTTGAGACATGTTATGAAAATATCCTACCAACGCGCACAAGTAGCAAAATGGCGGGAAAAACTTGAGCAAGTCGCAATCAATTATTTGACACCAATAAGAGTTTAAAGTTAATAAATACGATGGTATAGAACCAAATGCGATAGTACTAACCAATTGTGCTGCGTCTTCACGTGGTGAGTACAGAGAAAAATATGACACGTATTGGTTATCACTGGCAGAAGAGCGAGTCAAGGGAGGTAATCAAACGGGACCAGGTATTATCTAGGTAAGGATTACTTCCCTTTGTTATTAAATTTTTTATCTAAGGGAGTCTGTAACACATGACCAAGTGACGGAGGAAAAGGCTAACACAACCCAGAGGGAATGTTTACGCCTATAATTATTTGCATTCTGGCCGAATCAAAGTTGAATACAATTGAGAATCATATCTCGACAGCGATCTCCGATAATAAAATCTCGGAAGAAGAGTTTCGTTTGGTGCTATCGAACAGTCCAAATACCTCAAGATGAAAGAAGAGATTCGAACCAAGACTTGTAAAACCGATGGCATTAGTGAAGAAGAGAAAAAAAGTTCATAGAACCAGGGAGCCTTCTTTACCAAAACCAAAGACATAAAAGAATAACAATGAATTGCTTCCTCGATGTCATCATGGATTCGAAAATTTTGTATAAAAAAAAAAATTGTTTGGAAAATATTTTTTTGTCTCTGAACAGGATTTGAAAGCGTAAATACAGTTTTATTAAAAAAAAGAAGTTTTGTCAGACAGTGATGATTTCAACTCAAACCATCACTCTGTCAAGTCTACTGTAAAGGAGGTGAATTTAAGCTATTTGTTGCATCATGCATGACATACACCTGTTGCTTCATTCATGAAAACACTAAATACACAATAATGGAATGTGAGCTTTAGAAAACAAGTAGTTATTTGCCTCTTGGGTAGGTGAGACCAACTATTGGTGTAGTATTCACACTGTGAATAGGGCTATTGATCAAGCTAAGAATGACAAAGCTGGCGAGCTGATGACCTAGTTTAATTTTAGACTGCCGAGCATAGTCGAGCAACCCCTATAGGTGTCACCTTATTGGATAGCGGAAACCTACGAACAGTGAATGATGCAATCTCAGGATAGACTTTCAGTTTTGAACATTCAGCTATCGGAGCCACGGTGGCTGTGGTCAGGTGTTACTGCGGGGTGCGGTCTTATGATGTAGAGCTGCGTAACTTTGCATTGTGAGTTCGTATCCCTACAAAGCCTCTATGGATGCCTTGCAAACTTTCGCATTCGATTTTGCCAAGTAAGGTGTCATGAGCATATCATGTACAGATACTGTAAGGGTCTCATGTGAGAGGGGCCCTCTCAAAGCGAGAGGTAAAAGCAGTCGACACAATCTCCTAGGGAGAAATTGAGCAAAACATCTTTCTCCCTAGGGGGTTGTCCATCCACGGACGATTTTGCTATTTTTTTGTAAATATATTTCTACTATGATCGGTTTATGACAGACCCCATCCATGACATCGTCGCTGAATATTACGACTATGTTTAAAACAATTATTAAAATTAAAAACACAACAACTTCAAATAAAGGGCACATCCAATGACGGTCTGCCATCAAACGCACCATATTTTCACCATCGATGGGGGGCTTATTCGGACACAAATAACCCTATAAGCACAACTGCCACATGAACCCCATCATTATACTATTCCTCATAAGGGCAAAATGATGAACGCCGTGCCGTCTTGAAGGGACGAGCTTGTTTGGATCTATTGGAAGTCGAGGGACCCTCTGAGGATCTCCTCCAGTCTCTGTCTGCTACTATTCTGTTTCGAATTCCAACTTTGCAATAGGCCACAAAGTTGTCATTCAAGTTAGCACAGTAGGCACATCTTTGAGACCAATCACACCGACAAATACAGTCGACGCATAGCAAGTGGGGATCCGCAGCAGAAAAAGTGTTCTTGCATCTGTCACAGACTTTCCTCTTCATAGAGGAATAGTTACTCTTCCCCATACTGAAGCAAAACAGAACAGCAGACAGAGACGACACTAATACACGTCCTCGCATGTGGGCGACAAGAAAGAGAATGGGTGGAGAGGGGTGTCATGTGACCGATCTGAACACCCTGCATGCTTTCAAGGGATTGCTGAGGTGTCTGGGAATGGGAGCGGAGGGGTCGATTGGTCGGGAGAGAGGCCAGAAGATTGGTTCAACTCTGCTTACAGCACGTTTCCTAACCGTGAAGGTCCAGGTTAGAATATTGATCTTCAGTAACCCATGCTTGTTGTAAGAGGCGACTAATGGGATCGGGTGGTCAGGCTCGATGACTTGGTTGACACATGTCATTGGTTCCCAATGGGGTTCGCCGGCGAATTTTTCGCACCAGGTGGCGTGGGTGTACTAGCGGTTATAGGCGGGAAACCGGAAGTTGATTACTTCATAGCGCTACGCTGTTTTGACATCACTGACACTGTATATATTAGTACATTTTTCCGTCGAAAATGCCGCAGTATTGTTCTGTACCTGGTTGTACCAACTCTGGAGGACATAGATACCCATCTGATTCTGATTTACGACTGAAGTGGCGAGTGGAAAAACCCGGAAAAACTGACGTTGTGTGTCAGTCACACTTCACAGCAGATGACTACACGGTGACGTTATTAGGTATGGATCCAGAACTTAAATGCAAAGTATTTGAAAATTATTGCAATTATTGTTATTCATTTGTTCAGTTCATTCCAATTTGCGTAAATGCTGGATTTATTGGCCGAAGTTTTGATGTTTGCGTGATGCTCAGATCAAATGAAAACGATGTTTATTATTATTCGAAACCTACATTTAGTAGATCCAAATACAAGCATTTCAATTTCATCATGCTTGATTAATTTGAGAAAGAGTAGAAACACATAAATGCATATTTATTGTATTCACTTATTGACACTATTATTTAGCAAAGTAATTTAGTCATATATCAATCAAATATTAATTGCAACATATTTTATTAAAAATTGTTTAATTTATCTCTCAATAATCGCCTGTGGAAATGTATATGAGATTCTGAATTTTATTGCAAGGTAATAATGTTTCAGTGTTAAAATTTGATTTTTCTCAATGTTTTGTTGTTGTTGCATGAGTTCTTCATTGAGCTTTTATCTTTGCTATGTGTTGGTTTTTCTTTATTTAGGAAGTTTCTTTCCCAGAACTGGACCCCCAAACACAAAAGTGGACACACAGGTGCTTGGAGTAACAGATATGTAAATGGTTTTCATGTATTTAATTCTTCATTTTTCATATAATTTATTTGTATCTTAAGTCTTTAATGTGAAGATTTTTTAGTATGTCACACATTTTATTCACAGTAAAATTAACTGAACAAACCAAAAATATTACCTATGATTTTAACCCATATTCAATGTCAGTTGCCAAGTAAGTATTTTCAATGAAATAAACAATCAATTCTATTTCACTTTCTTCCTACAAACTGATGCTATTACACAATAAGTGATAATCAACATTTAACATGTTAAACATACAATGAACATGGGAACAATTAAATTCAGCACTTTAATTATCTTTTAGGAGAGAGGAGACGGTTGAAGCTGGACGCTGTCCCTTCTATCTTAACTCGCACAACGCAGACATCATGTCGACCCAAGAGGAAGCACCAGCAGAGGGAGACAGAAGCCAGTGACGCCATTGAAGTGGTTAATTCAGTTACTGTTATTGCATTGTGTATCATGATCATCACATGTTACAGTACATTAAATTGCAAATAATACATAACCCGGCTAGTAGCAGACTCCGTGATAACTTGATTGAAATTTTACAAAAAATATTCAGACTCTTTCTGCTTCCCCATGTACGCGCTATTAAATTTCGTTGCATCCTTTGTCAATTTTTATGCTTTTAGGATGCAGGAATCTGTGCCCAGTAAATCCTGGATAGGTTATGCATCTGAAGTATGTCAGAGGCACAGTCTACTCTGTTACTATTGAATCTGTCAGTTTTGTAAGTATGTGTTCAATCTTTGTGCAGTTACTGAATAAACTCTGTATAATATCGTTTGTTAAGTCTGAACTACTGTACTTACTGTGTAAATAGAGATATCATTTCAAGAGCATGTCAATAAAGTCAATACTACAGAATGACCAAGGTTATTTGTTTTTGTTTTATGACAACAGCAGTGTATACAAAAGTGTGTGGATGCAGGATTTTACAAGACTGATGCAATGTAAGGTCTAAGATGCTGTTGGTTAAAAAGTTCTAGTTTTGGGAGCAAAGAAAGCTGAAAATAGTTGTGGTCAAGATCAATCTTTTCAACAAACATATCACAGAAAGTGTACACAAAAAAACCCAACACTTTCGTTTGGCAATGTACAATTGTCCTTGAATCTGATGATATTGAAAATTTTATTAGAAATTGTATATTTATATACTTATCCTATCTCACTGTATGCACCTCTTCTCTTCTTCTACGACCATGTGTGGAAACGTGCTGTAGGCTAAGTTGAATCAAATCTTACTGGCCTCTGACCCGACCCTGACCTCTGCCCTCACTCCAACATCAGCACCTGTCAATCATCTCTGTAAGCGTGTAGCTCGCTCAGATGATCATGTGACTACCTGTGCCTGTCATTCTCATCTTGGAGCTTCTAGTAATCTGTGATGTGGGGCAGGTCGGATGGATAAGTCCTAAATCTCATGGTATGCAAATTTTTAAACAATCCCATGGGCACAATTGGTTGGTATGGGTCGCAGATTACCCCGTTACTACCACCAGGAAAAACGCATAACCCAAGGAAGCCAGGAGAAAGCACCAACTCCCGATATGCAAACTCCAACTTGAGATGGGTTTCTTCATGTAACCCCTTGGCTTACACAGCACAAAAACTCGAGGGAGTGGGTGCTCCCGAATTAATGTGGTTTTCGGCCGCTTCTTCTGACAAGCAAAAGGACGCAGTTTGGCAAGTAGGCCCCGCCGCCCCACGATTTATCAGGTGACCCCAGTGAATTACGGTCGAGGACCTTAATCTGGCCAGTACCTGCTTTCGAAACTACCCCCCACAGACACACGCTGGAAGGCGGTGAAAGAGGGAATAGTTCGGATGCTCAACTAGTTTAACGTTCAGTACCAATCTCCCTAACGTACCAAAGGTGAGAAAGGACTCAGGAGCAGAATGCTTCAAAAACCATGTAGGTAATCGGAAATCAACACTTTACTGACGTAATTGCTCAGAGAGTAGAGGTCAGTAAGCGGAGTGTCAATCATCTCTGCTTGTAGCACAAGACTGGCCTCACAGTCTATCAAGTCATAACTTATGACAGTGCAGACACGCCCTATTCCCATAGGTGAGAATGATCTAAGCCCAAGAGAAAAAAGTACCAAGACATGGATGACATCGATATATTATATTAGGTACAAAGCAAACCCGACCAAGGAAGGATTGCTTTATCTGCGAACACAGGCCGATGACAATTGCTGCACCAGGATCAGGGGGCTGAATGGATGTAGACCTTCCACGTCTGTAACTGAGAGGTCCCTCAGGTAGTGTGAAGCATACACTGTATCTGATCGCCAAAAACAGCCCTCCATGATGGACCGCAGGGAACAATTTCTTTGAAGAGCCATGGTGGAGGCAAGAGCTTGAGTCTCATGAGGCTTCGTCGTCGACGGTGGAGGTAGGTCAGCAAAGGCAGAAGCACGCAGGATCGTAGTTCGCATCCAAAACGCCAAGGTAGTATGGGAGACTTCCGAGGTGGAGGCTGTAGACAATGGAATGAACAATCTCTTACACAATCTGTGGCGATCCTGTGAGGCAGCTAGGTATATCCTTAATACATGCACCGGGCATAAGGACAGATCCTCAGAGTCATCTGGGCCGAAGATAGTGGACAACGGCTGAATCGTGAATGTGCGATCCGGTTGTCCTGGTAACTGATTGTTGGCGAGAAAATCCCACCGCAAACCAAGGAAAACTTTCACATGTCTAGACCTTTCAAACCTTACCCGAGAAACATCAAGAGCATGCAACTCAGAAATACGAGCAGCCGTAACCAAGGCCAATACAAAGAAGGCCTTAAAGGAGACATGTTCGAAATCTTTCTCCTCCAAAGGTTCATAATCAGCTGACGTGAGATGAGCAAGTACAACGGAAAGATCCCAAGATGGAGGCCGGACCTTCCGAGATTGGTCAGCCAGTTTGTAAGACCGGAGGAGAGACTGGAGTTCAGGGACAGTGGACACCTTCACACCTGAGGCCGCTGCAATAACCGTGTTAAGAGCCGCCAGATAGGTAGATAGTGTAGAACCTTGAGTTTTCTGGAGGTTCGGAGATGCTGAAGGTACTCTGCCACCATCTGTGGGGACGCCGTAGTGGGGGATGAGACGCCCCTCTTCCTGCAATACGCTTCAAAATTCTTCCATTTGTCATTGTAGAGTGACCTCGTAGAAGTATGATGCGCTGTAGTAATGGCAGGAGCCACCCGTTTAGAATAGTCCTTTGCCGTTAGCGACTGATGTAGATGCTCCAAGCGTGCAGATGGAGCGTCAACGGGGACCAATGTAGCTGGTCGGAGTGCGGATGTACCAGGAGATCGGGTCGAACGGGAAGAGGCACGGGATCTGGTTCGGCTAGGTCTTGAAAGTTTGCTGACCAACTTCTGGCCGGCCAATAGGGCGCGACCAAAGCAGAGTCATCCCCTGCGCACAGTTTCACTAATATGCGAGGAAGAAGGGCCACTGGTGGAAACGCGTAAGCGTTCAGCTCCTCCCACTGAATGGCTAGAGCATCGATTTGCCAAGCCAGAGGGTCCGGAATCGATGACACAAACCGAGGCAGCTGATGGTTGAATTGGGTGGCGAAGAGGTCTACTGTCGGAGTCGTCATTGGAAGGCAAAAGGTCTGGAACACCTGAGGATGCAATTTCCATGCCGTTGGAGAGGGACGACTTGGTTGGGACAGAGAATCTGCAATGACATTCTACACCCCCGGAAAGTGGGTGGCTCGTACCAAGATGTGGAGAGAGTCCACCAGATCGAAGAACCGTTGGGTCCACTGCAGCAGTTGAGTAGACCCCGTGGACCCCATCCTGTTGATATGCCAAACCACCGCTGCGTTGTACGACCGGATCATGAGGGAAGTTGCTCTAAGACATCCTGCCAGTGACTGATTGCAAGCATCACCGCCCTGAACTCCAGAACGTTGATGTGACAGGCGCGATCGATGGGAGACCACCGCCCTGCCACTAGTTGATTGAGAAGATGAGCTCCCCACCCGTGTAGAGACGTGTCCACATACAGGTGGTGAGACGGAACAAACGGCCCTAAACAAACATTCAATGCTTCTATCCACCACAGGAGATGGGTATGGGGCTGCAGAGGTAGAGAGATCAAGGCAACGGGATCTCCCACTAGCCTAATTAGCGAAGAAGCTGTATCGCAAACTGCATGTGACGAAGCAGAAGGGCATGATCAGTCTGCGCCTGAATGCAGTCGTCGATGTAAGCTTCGAACACTATCCCCTTGCGGTGAAGGAAACAGGTGATAGGCTTCGATACCCGTGTGAACAGCCACGGGGCCGAAGAAATTCCAAACGGGAGGACACGCCACTGATAGTGGGTGCCCTCGAAGACAAACCGAAGGAACTTGCGAAGAGCCAGAAAAATTGGGATGTGAAGGTACTCATCCTGGAGATCGAGACTGACCATGTAGTCTCCCGGCTTGATGATTGTTGAGAAGAACCACCGACACCATACAAAAGTGAGGAGGAGGTTGTAGAACCATTTTATGGAAAACCTTCATATTGAAAATTAGTCTCAACTTGTCCGAATCTTTCTTTGGCACCAGAAAGATTGGCAAATAGAACCCCGGGTCGGTCGGAGCCAGGCCCAGGGCTCGATTGCAAGTTTCTGAAGGAGAGTGTCGATTGTGGAGCGTAGAGCAGCCGTCTGAGATACGATACGCTCCAGTTGCCAAGCTACCATAACAGCACTGAAGATCTGCTGAATGTAGGAGGTTCGTGGCATGGAGATGTCAGGAACGTACACATTGTACACAGAGTGATGAAGGCCATATAAACAGTGATTGTAGGAACGTATAGTTTGCCAAATGAAGTGTTGGTCCACCAGATGGAGTGAGAAAGTTAGTAGATACGATGCATGGGATCATCAGTCTACCGGAACATTGGTAAAGTTGATGGATTGGCAGAGGTAAAAAAGACCAATGACTCCAGACACGTTCGATAGAGAGGCGAAGGTAGTAACATCGATGCCTACGGACAGTCCGGACATAGCTGCAGTGACCTCTGAACTGAGGCCTTCAGCTAAAAAAACGAGTGAAGTGAAAGTGCCTCGGCGATTCCGTCTGGCACCCATGGTAAACTGCATCTCCCGGCTGACTGACAAACTCGACATTATCACTTCTACCGGGAATGGCACTGTTCATCATCACTGGCAATTAAAGGCTGGGATAGGTATCCGCTTTGTGGGACCAAGACAAGTCTGTCAGGTACTTCCTAATCGATGTATCATCAAAAGTCTCCCCCGTTGAAAAGCTGTTTACAACTATACACGACTGCCTGTTATATGAGCTATGCCCGACTTCAGCGCAGGGCGTTGTCTCTCATGGACCAATCAAATTGCAGCATTTGATTCATCTCTGATTCCCGTGATGTGACGTCACCAGTGTTGCAGGAAAAAGATCCTTGTAAAATCTTGTGCAGTTGTTGGTTTCTTCATCAACACTCGGCCTTGTCCGTAATCTCCCGGAGTTACACGAGTGAACATGTGTACAGTAGGCTGAGTGGAAAACACGCGAAAGATTTCGCCACGTAATACCGATGTAGGTAGACTGTCTCCGTGGCTATTGTGATTGTTTCCTTCTTCACTGAAGATAATGTAATTGTCATCTTAACAGACGATCAGCTTAATTTCATACTTGCTTAACGCTGTTACTTGTAGACAATAGTCATCAGTCTCAATGAAGTGCCGTAAATAACCAATTGTGTTGAATACATAAAGGTTCTTGTAGAGCTACAAGTTCATCTACGACTCCCATTGCAGAACTTATACATCAGCGTGCTTGTCTCTTGTGAGGAAGGGGACAGCTTGACAGTTATCACTGGCCTAGCTCAATACTGAAGCCAGTGAACTATGAGGAAGCACCGAACCGGGAACACCATGAGTAAGCGCTGAACCGGGAGCACCATAAGTGAGCGTCCAACCAGGAACCCCATGAGTAAGCGTTGAACCGGTAATACTGTAGGTAAGAGCTGAACCAGGAAGACTGTGAGTGAGTGCTGAACTAACAGCACCATGATGAAGCGCCAATCTGGGAGCACCGGTAATAAGCGCCGAACTGGGAACACCAGTAGTAAGCGCCGATCCGGGAACACCGTTAAGAAGCGCCGAACTGGGAACACCAGTAGTAAGCACCGATCCTGGAACACCGGTAAAAGGCGCCGAACTGGGAACACCAGTAGTAAGCACCGATCCTGGAACACCGGGAGCAAGCGCCGATCCGGGAACACCGGGAGGAAGCGCCGATCTGGGAGCACTGGTAATAAGCGCCGAACTGGGAACACCAGTAGTAAGCGCCGATCCGGAACCACCAGTTGTAAGCGCCGATCCGGGAACACCGGGAGGAATCGCCAATCCGGGAACACCAGTGAAAACTGGGAACACCAGTAGTAAGCACCGATCCGGGAACACCGGGAGGAAGTGCTGATCCGGGAGCACCGGTAAGAAACGCCAAACTGGGAACACCAGTAGTAAGCGCCGATCCGGGAACACCGGGAGGAAGCACCAATCCGGAAACACCGGGAGAAAACGCCGATCCGGGAACACTGGTAGTAAGCGCCGAACCAGGACCATCAGTAGTAAGCGCCGATCTGGAACCACCAGTAGTAAGCGCCAATCCGGAAATACCAGTTGTAAGCGCCGATCCAGGCACACTGGTAGTAAGCGCCGAACCGAGACCACCAGTAGTAAGCGCCGATCCGGGACCATCATTAGTAAGCGCCAATCCGTGATCCCCAGTAGAGAGCGCCGATCCGGGAACACCGGGAGAAAGCGCCGAACCAGGAGTACTAGTAGTAAGCGCCGAATTGGACACAAGTGGCGTTCTGAAAGACATCACGTGATCGCAACAAGCGGCGCTCTCACCGATATCTGGCAGAAAGGAAACGACGCTTGTGAGGCAAGTGGTGCACTAGAATAAAGTGGTGGTCTAGAAGCAAGTGAGACACCGAATGCGAATCAGACGAAGTAACAACCACCGTAGACAGACAACACAACAACCCTAGATGGAGACGAGTCTTCCAACGTGATGGGGTTAAGGCCACGCAGTCGGAACAGTTGTCGTAAGTTCTCACTGAGGTAAGAATCAGACGCCTCCCCTAAGAAATCTTCAGTAGGAGACGGGGACCTCGAACGACGGACTGCCGTAGTTCTACGACGTTCGGCCTTGGGACGTTTCGATGCCGACGGACCCTCAGATAGTTGACGGCGATCTCGATCGGATAATCGTCTACCAGCCACCCGGCGGTATGCCGAGAAATCATCATCGTTGAGATCCTTACAAAAAGTACAACGACGCGACCATTCACAGTCTACACACAAGGCATGTGGATCCGCCGCCGAAAAATTACTGTTGCATTTATCACAATGCTTTCGTTTCTTAGAACTACTGCGATTAGACTTTCACATAGTTGAAGAAAAACCGCAAACAAACTTTCTATAGACAAGCACACGTCCACACGACGTAGCGACAAGAAAGAGAATGACAGGCACAGGTAGTCACATGATCATCTGAGCGAGCTCCACGCTTACAGAGATGATTGACAGGTGCTGATGTCGGAGTGAGGGCAGAGATCAGGGCGGGTCAGAGGCCAGCAAGATTTGATTCAACTTAGCCTACAGCACGTTTCCACACATGGTCGTAGAAGAAGAGAAGAGGTGCATACCGTGAGATAGTATAAGTTTAAAAATAAAATTACTTCTTTGATTCAAACAATTCTTTCCTGTGGAATCATACAAAAGATATGGAAATTTCTTGCCTGGTTTGATCATATCATCACGGCCAGCATAAGGACATTTCACTTCAACCAAACAATTGTCATCTATGATTGCAACTGGAGTTGCACCCAAGAAAGGTATATCTTTATCAATAAAAAATCCAGCTTTTTTAGTCTTTATCCCATGCAATGTTTCAAAATGTTTAATAGCTTTTTTTCTCATACTTATTACCATGTATCATAGGTCTTGTACATGTTTGGCCATATAAAAGTGAATGACATAGTTTCTTTTTATTTCTTCTACTTGTCATTTTGGTGACTTCTCCAAACCGTGATGCTGTTAGTCGCCACTTCCTCTCCCTATGCCATCTGTGATTATCACCTTGGTCCCTGGTACTCTTCTCTATCTGGACAGCATCATCTTCTGTGACCTGAAGAAATATGTTATCATTTTAGTAAACACTATTGTTAAAGTTGTAAAGATAGCTTCATACAATTTAAGACTATATTAGTTACTTATAATTACCATCAAAGTTCACATCACTTAGTAGCTTTATAACATGATGCTGCTTGTGCAAACATAAACTATTTAAGTTTTCAGTTAGCATGATTGTGGTTTTAAATGCGAAATAACATTCTCAAATTTAGTCTGGTTACTAGCTTTGACATTCAATTTACAACAAGAAGACAAAGTCATCAATATCCCCCGCAATGGCAAAATACTCTTCATGATTATGTCTACGAGTTATGATTATGTCAAATATTTAGGTGTATATATAGAAAAGTGGAAGGAGAGTATTGAAAGGTTTTTAAAGTTCTGCTCCAGAAAGGAGCACCATCACCAATTTCAGTCTAAGTCAAACATGTTGCCGTGGAAATGCCAAAAATATTTTATTCAGAAATCCAAAACTACCAAAAGGCACAAGTACACCACCATATCTATTTATGTGCCAAGTTTGGTGAAGAAACATTGAATGGTTTTAGAGTTCTGCTCCAGGAAAGAGCACTACCACCAATTTCAGTCTACGTCAAACTTGTTGCCATGGAAACGCTAAAAATATTTTATTCAGAATTCCAAAACTACCAAAAGGCACAAGTACACCACCAGATCTATGTATGTGCCAGGTTTGGTGAAGAAATAGTAAATGGTTTTAGAGTTCAGCTCCGGGAAAGAGCACTACCAATAATTTCAGTTTAAGTCGAACTTGTTGCCATGGAAACGCAAAAAATATTTTATTCAGAATTCCAAAACTACCAAAAAGCACCAGTACACCACCAGATCTATCCATGTGCCAAGTCTGGTGAAGAAATATTGAACGGTTGTAGAGTTCTGCTCCGGAAAAGACAAATGTGCACGGACGGACGGACGCATGCATGCACAGACGGAGTCCATTTTAATACCTCCCGCAAAACGCGTTGCGGGGGATAATAAACTAAACTTTATGAGTGCTAATTCCAGTTTCTGATCATATCAAGAGTAATTAATGTTGGTTACAAGTGTTATGTTTACCTGCAATGCCCTATCAACCCAGTACTCTGAAAAGGTCTTGTCCAGATAGTCATGGTCCTTCACTGCAGTCTGTAGGTCAGCCTTTGGATGTAAATATCTCAGTGCAAGGTATTCAGAAGTTCCTGAGCAAAAGTTTATCATCATATTACGAACATGGTCATCAAAGCCAGCCATCCTTCTGTATTTTGGTGGACGCGGGTCTTCCACTTCGAAGGTAGAGACTCGGCTTTCACTGGAGAACCTTTGTAAGTGGATTTTGGTTTGTGGAAAGTCTGAAGATTCTCTGTGCATCTCTTCTCCACATGAAGACTGCCTGTTGCAACAAAGTGCTCTGCCATGATCAGGACCGCTGCTATGTGCTTGCAAGTAGCATGGGGACCCTTCCCTGCAGGACACTCACAGTGGGAGATAACAGGAGCACCGGTCTTGTCCACCTTTATTTTATAATTGTAGCTGACCTTTCCCCCCAAAAAAGTTCTAGGGAGCGGTGACCAAAATGATTTGGGATGAATAATGGTGATAGCACATACAGGTGATAGCATGTACTTAATAAAAAAATAGCTTTGATCACAAGTTGATCTCAATTTATCATTTTAGGCTTAGACATTCACTGTGGATTTACACTTGTATATTGGATTTATTATAGTAATGTGGAAAATAACTACCTTATTCTTCATAGAAGCGCCAACAATTCCACTGAAGTAAGTGGATGATCCCTGAAAATACACGCTGCAAGCGAGGACCCTGTTGACTGAGAACATCCTAGCCCCCTTCTCCATAGACTTTAAATCGCTGACAGCCTGATTATCTTCAGCCATGCAGAAAACAAAGTATCCCTCTGTCAGCTCCTTGGGAGATCAGACGTAGGATGCTTTGGTGCTTAGGGAGAAGCTGCCTAAATCCTGATGATGGCCACCTTGCATCAAGTGGCTCAGGAAGATGGATGATAGTGCCACGGAAATCATCATTTCAATCATATGCCTTCAGTCTACAAAACAAATATCTTGTGTTGAAGAAAAAGTTTATCATGGTTGATGATGTCACTGCATCAGTTAAATGACTGATGAAATATTATTGTCTGACAGAACAATATTTCATTTAATTATTGAATGAAGATGTTTAGATAAGTAAATACAAATTAATTCTCTTAGTAGTATTGTGATCAATAGGACAAATATGAACATATTTATATACAAGTGAAACATATGAAACATATATATATATATAACTAGTAACTTGCGCAGAACATTAAATACATGAATTACAAGTACGTTTATATTCTTGATTATCTCTTTCTAAAGTTTGTTTATTCTGGAATTCAAGCTAGGACTAAAAAATAGCTTTTAAAAATGCTGAAACGGCATGGGATATTACTTTCCACAAATATCTTTAAATTAGTATTTGTTTAAACAATACACAAGTAATTTACTGAGGACTTTTCGACTAGTCATGTTTATGTTCAATGTGGTTCAATGTGTATGAAAGCAAAAATGATGTTATTCTCGTGTATTAAAGACTAAGTCCAGACATGACAGTTTCATATCAAAAGTGATTGTAAATGGCTTCCAAATGGCTGACAACAAAACGTCGACCAATCAAAAAGCTTAAAAGACCCTGCATTGCTCCTCACATCAACAAACATTCACAGAGCATCAAGTTACCGATGAAAAAGAAAAATCATTACCCACAATACGAATAATATTCAGTTATCGGTTTTCTTAAACTGATTCTGTGATGTATTGACATAAGACAATGAGTCGTAGAAAATATATTTCATACAATGAATAAGGACATTTCTGTAACTTTGCTTTCTCTAATCAAAGTGACAAATGCCCAGGTTGTACAGTGCACACACCCTACCCGTTTGAGTGATATGGCAGTAATGTGTGACAGTCACAATGCAATTATGTTCCATATAATCTCCAATTTATTAGGTCTGTATCTATCAAACACATACATATATCACCATTATATATATGATCTAGCGTACAAAAATCTGAGTGGAAGACATGATACGCCGACATTGCCGACATTGCCAAGTCAGCAGTGAGACACAAATGGAATAAGAAACGCTTTCTAGGTCTGTATCGTTGTTCAAAGCAAATAAATACCTTTCGACAAGATCAGTCTTTCTGCCAGTGGTTGCTGCCGGTCTCCTGATCAGCTCCTGCTTTAACTTCTGAACTGTGAGCGCTTCGGAAGTTGCAGCCATATCGCGTCAGTAGTAACCGAGCTTGGTTTCCGCACGGTGACTGGCGAAACGTTGGCGCAGTGCACAGGTCATAATGAACCAGTACAAGATCAGCGCAACAATAACCGATAGTACACCCGCACCCCAAGCAGATTAGTGTGGCGGCGAACCCCCATTGAGCCAATTGATGCTCATGCTGTTGATCACTGGATTGTCTGGTCACGACTCGATTATTTACTGACCGCTGCCATATAGCTGGAATATATCTGAGTGCGGCATAAAACTAAACTCACTCATTCACTACAGCACGTTTCCATTACCAGGTGGAGGTAAGAGAGAGAAGTGTATACGTTGATATAGGATAAGTTTTAAAAATATGGTGCCTTATACACAACATCCTTCATCTTGTGTGTTGTCTTGACAGCATCAACAACCAGTTGGACAATTTACACGTAATGTTGAATGCAGCATTTATAAAAGTTTTCCATGGCGAAAACAACAATCACATTGCTCTGTAGTTCATTTTGGTTGACATTTTACTTGTCTTCACTACACTAACCTCATCCTATTTTAAAGCAGATTGTTTTTTCTGCTAAATTCTGTGATATATGTTTGTTTATGTCAACTTCTTGTGGATTAGTAGCAGACAATGCTAACACTCTTATCCAATCTGTCTTAAAGCTACATAAATGTTGCTACGTGGGGAGTTGACTGGACATGTTGATTATAAATATCTGTTTATATGATATTCAAAGGGATGCCTGTGGATCAGACCCCAATGTCCATCAATGGCTCAACCCTAAACATATCGAAAGCGTTTTAAAATTCTCTTGTTCTTTCTGATAAAGGCAATGAATTCATCTGTGTTATTGAATTTTCTGTCCTTTTTGACAGCAATGTGATTCGCAAGATTCAGGAAAAGCCTGATAAATATGCAGACCATGCCATTGAAATGTTTGCATCCCAAGTACACTGTTGTGAGGCTCCCCATTGTTCTCTGTGCCCGTTTTTTGTACCTCCTGATCTGTTGATGCAGACCCGAGTGTGCCCGGGTTCTCCACAATGAAATGGTTGTCCCATGGCCTTCTAACTTGCTAGAACTGACCTCGTGTGAGTTGGATCATCATACACAACAACAGCATCAATAATCTATAGACACAAGACAAGTGTAATGACAGTCCTCAATGTGTAACCCACACTTTCATGAATACATTGTGCAATTTAGAAAGTAGTCAAATGTAACATGTTTTTTAGCTAAAATAGATAGAATTATCATTAAACGCCTGCATGTTATCAGAAATAAGCGGGCCACTATAACTTGATATTATGCCCCCAAATTGCTTGATGACGGGCCATTATCATGCCCGTTGTTGACGCCATGAGCTTAGCTCTTGATGTTCAATCACCCATGACGTCATGTCTCACCACTAACACGTCGGCATGTCCTACGACTATTTGAACTTGGGTTCAATATTGACGATATTGCTGCTTCTGTTTCATTTTAACTATAATAATGGTAACGCTATTTTTCAGGGCATTATCATTTGCAGAAGCCCTTGGTCTTTTCAACTGCCCTCCTTATAATAAAATAGCCCTGAAAAATAGTGTTACCCTTATAATATTTGGGATTTCACTTTCTCAGTAAAGAACAAACTCTGATCATTTCAATGAGCAGTAAGTCAAGTAATGGTGGGCACACAGAAGATTTTGAGCTTATTATTTCTTATTGGAAACATGTTGACGGACGTAGTTTGCATTTTGCCTTCATTCACCAAGTGTTTATATGTGCAATAAATGTGAATTCTGATGCCAAAAGTGAAAAATCATTCTTCATTGTCTTGTCACTTCAGAGATTGCCAGGAACAGAAAGACATAACTGATTTTTAAAGAGATTTATTGATGAATTGTATAAAATTCAGCAGCAGAAATGATACAGTACAAGCAGATTAACAACATTGCAAGTTACGACGAATGTGCTTGTGATAACTGGAGAGGGTGCAACTGCAAAAACCTTTGCACAGACTGGAGGAGAAATTATTCAAGCTACTAACCATTTGACAACTTTATTTGATGAACATTGGAATTACATACAATGCACTATTGATCATGCTGTCTCAACACATGTAACAACTTTCATTTTGAGGCATAATAATACCAAATGTATTGTTGTTATGTAGCTAGTTAACCCTCAAACTCAAATCACACGAAAGCAATTAGACTATGACAAGGGTTCTATTTAAGTGCTAGTTTCAGGTAACCAAAATGACATCGGTATCATTTCATACAAGTTAAATTATCACCATTTGTTAACTACTGGACCTATTTAAGATTTATTGGTTTTTGCCAAATAAGCCAGGGAATCAGTTAAATCTTTGTAACCCTTGGAACTTGTATTATTTGGATTATGAAATGAAAAAGATGACTTACATAGAGTCATAAGTTCTTTATTACTAAAATGCTAAAAAAATTGATATGGCTGAACAAAACCATAGAAAGTTGCAAAAAGGTCTCTAACCAACATTACTTAAAAGGTAATTTCCAGAATATGAATAAAATCTCAGTCACTTTCTCTCGTATTGTGAACAAAACCCAAGGCACCAGAAGTCAAGTAAATCATTACATAGAATTTGAAACTAGAAAGCAATCAATAAGATGTTATGCAGAATGGGACCATTATAAATGAGTAAATAGCCTGGCAATAATCTAGCTCAGAACCTAAATCATTAATGCTCAGTATTTTGAAAAAGAATTACAAATAAATTCATCTAAACAAGATGGATGGATAAGCAAAGACAATTTACCAGGTAAGTGTCTGTACAATAACAAATAAGTTCATTAGTCTGCAACAATGGACAGAATAAATGCAATTAAATAATCCACATTGCACATCTTTTCAAATACAAGAATTAGAATCAGTTTGAACAGTTTTTGGGCAATTTGATCCAAATTGTTTCAGTTGTAATGACAAACAGTGTCTTGATGTAAACAAACAATAATCAAGTAAATGAGAGATTGATGCATTTTTTTACTCATGCTATGTTATCAGCTGAAATGCTTCCACCACTCTAAGATCTAAATGCACATATCCTGATAAGGAACATACCCATCTTCAAAGTGGGTTCACAAGATGTGTCCTTTCATGTTTTCCCCTTGTTTTTTCCCCCTTAACTACTGGATTGTATTATAGTTACTCATACAGTAATCACTTATGCCTAGTCTTGTTTCATGTATCTGTTACCCTCAACACATCACAATTTGCACAGAAATACAAGATACATTACAGCCAAAATTAACCAAGTGCCACTGCACTGTAGCTCCCCTGTGTACATAGCCAACTGAAACAGTCACTTAAACCAAATTACTGACAGCATTTCTGTTGAAATATTCAGAATTTACAATAAATCAACAATAATATGACAAGTAACTAACTATCCACAATGTTTCTAAATCTACAATAATGAATGCTGCAATACACAAGCTCAGTTTACTCTGTATGGAATAATTATTCATGTTTCAGAAATGTGTCGTGAACCAAAACTACATTTTAATAGAACATAGGATCATTATACATGTAGTACATTCTGATAACAAAAGGCCGAGAGCAGAGCACAGGCCATAAATAGTGTTATTTAGCATAGCTGTGACAAGCGAGAGTTTTTTTTCTGGTGAGATGTTTCCAGGGGGGTAATGCATTATGAGAGAATTTTGAAGCATGATAAAAATGTAAGGTGAAAAAGGTAAGGTCAAAATTGAAAATGTTCTTCCGAAGTGTCAATAAGAAGTTTCAGTTTTCAGTATGATCAATGTGCAAAGGTAAAAATTCAAAATACAGAAAAACCAGAACACACATCTTAACCCTTACTACTACTATTGGCATACATAGTGCACAAAATGTATGTAAAATCACATTTGAGACCTCCACAAATCAGCTTTCCGTCACTGCTGAGAACAAGCCTCACTCATTCAGTGAGGTTTGAGATACTGTTTACAGTGAGAAAACGTCTTTAGTGACAGTATAAGGGCATGGTCTAAAGTGAAAAAGTTGGAATATTGCAAGAGACAGGAGCCCAACTATTTAATAAACTTTAGTTACCCACCGATTTTCCGGCCTCTGACACATTTTGCTTGTGTTACGCCAAAGATTACAACTGGCAACCAAACTGAAATTTTGATGCCTTGAATAAACCTTTATGGTAATATGCATCCTTACAAAACTTCTTCTGAATCCATTTCAGATAAGAACTTAAATATGTAAACAATTCAAGGATACTGATGACCACCTGTGACAACACAAGCTCACATAACCTTTCCGGCCAAGTGAATTAAACATACATGACAAAAAAAACCCAGTATACATCAATATAACCATATGTAATGCGGTATTGAAGAATTATAAATATATATCATGTCATATAACAATTAATGGCTGGGGTGATTAACATAGTATTGTTACTGGTGTAATAAATATGAATTAGCAGTGAGATATGGTGATATTGAGCTTGTTATCAAGTTACATAGTTATGTAAAAAAAGCTGCACCTAATAAACTGAGATATCATCCAAATGCTCATTAAACATTTAGCCATGCTAAATATTTTCATGCATATATGCAATACACACAGAGACAACATGAGAATGTGTCAATGTAATATACAATAAAATTACCTGGGTACAAAAATTACAAACACAGGAATATGATACAGATAATTAATGTAACTGTCTGGCATAACCTGTACTCACTAAAGTAACAGACTACAAACAAGATATACTGACAAAGACAAAGCAAGCACTCCTAGTGTCAACATTGTGCAACATCATCCACAGCTTAACATTCTGAGCTAAAGATGAAAACATTCATTGTGTCACAAAAAACATCTTATTCCAAATAAAATCAAACTGTCATCATTTACCTCAGAAAACAGGTTCCCTTTCATGGTCTGGAATGCCAATTCAAGTGTGTTTCTGTGTAAACATCTTGTTGAGTGATATCAAATACTTCTGCGTTCAAAATTTCTACAGAAGCAAACTATCAATTACACATAATTTTGGTCTCATTATCAAGAATATTAACATAGGTGTAAGTCTTCAATCTACACATCACCTGTAACCTGAACACAAGTGGCAGTGTGTACTGTGTCAATACAACAGTCCAAAAACTCAAGGACTGATACTGAAGTTTTGTTCAGTCTAAAAGAACTTAGACTTTCACATTTTGGATTCCCTGCATCATAGAATTACTGGATAATAATATTTTTGCAAAAAATTGGGAGGCCAAAGAGTCGCATTTATTTAGGGAAACACACAAGCTCATTACTATATTTTCTTGAACTTAGTGCACACTCCCTTCCCCCTCACCCTGTAGAGTGGAATACACATAATACATCACCACCTATCTCTGACAAAAAAGTCACAAAACTCTTTTGTCACCCTTTAAAACTATTTATCACTCAATAAACACATTTATTGCACATTTTCACAAAGAAAACAGTTCCTTGAATTTTGAGTAGGGCGACCAGTAAAAGTAATTCCACACCATAAAATTTTAACTTCAAAGAAGATGAATGCAATTTGTCCTCAGCAGATTATCGCTTGATATTAAAGGTTCATACAGCATCAGACATGAAAAAAGACAATGAAGCAAAACACCATAAGGCCTACTTGGTTCATGAGAACAATTACAGTCACATTTGATCTACCTGTTTAATATTTACAGGAACAAAGCTATTTGAAACTTAAAAATGTGCTGATTACTTCTGTCAAACTATGACCTGGTGCCACTATTTCCTACTGACAAACAAAGAAAGAATAACTATCTTACTGAACCAGGTTTAATGATACACGTTCTTTCCGAGAATGTGTGATCTCAGGGAAAGACCTAACAATATATCAAATACAAATGTAACCTCAAAACAAAAGGAGAATCATTTGAACTGATCTCAGGAATAAAGATTTTGTTCAAAAAGTGATAGCTATCAAGTCATTCATGGTAAAAATAAATAGTACCCCCTGTTCCCAAAACTGATAGAAATACTGTTATAACAGAAATGAAAGGTATCAATTAACAATCATGATCTAATTATCATTGGGTAATCTCTAGCTGAGAAATGTAAGATTAGAAATGAATGAACCCTGTGGGTGATGACTGAGTGTCACAAGACTAGAATAATCTTTGAAATTGTGATGACGGCTAAAGACTGGGTGCTGCATGGTTGGCACTTGTAGCTTGCTGGAGAGGTTTGGGTGCACAAGGGAGCCACTGCAGAAAGCGTGTGATCAGCTGCTGCTCCAACAGATGGATGAGGCTCTGAACTGTTAGAAGAGCCTCTTCTTTTCTTTCTTTGTGCTGTTCAAACAAAAGAATACAATCCTTACATATACATTTATAAATATACACTTTTGAAGTATATACAGAAACAGCAATTAGGAACCGAACGGAACCAAACCAAAGTAAAGATCTATCAATGTCAGTTGTAAATAAGCCTACATGTTCAGCAACAGCTTATCAATAGTTTACAAGAGGATGATTGGAAAAGAAAAGACCATGCTGAATATGTGAAAGCTTAGACAGTGTTTGATGAAATGACTGTAGGACATCCATCAGTCTTGTTCACACTGCTATACTGAGTCTAACAAATCCTAGTAGAAGGTCGCACATTCCGTTTGAACTTTAACCTAAAAACATTTGTACTCGAACAATTCCAAATGCTATTTTCCGCAAAATCGCTTCCGAGAGATACACATGGAGAATACCATAATTCACAAAAGTGAGTAAACAGTCGCTGAAAATAGCGTTTTTATCAATATTCCAGAATGTCATCTTGCGGAAATATAAGCTAAAAATATCCATGTCATCATAAACCCCAAGGTATATACTGCAGGTCAAATATCTGTGTCTTTACGCGGCCTTTCGTTTGTTGAGAGATCAGCGTCATCGACCGGGGAAGAGAAAAGTTTGAAAATGTCCCGTCGAACCCTAAATAGTAGCCATTGTCTGACTGGTTGAATCTGTTTGGCCGTCTTACGTTTGATTGGACAGTCATAGGTCGCTCAAAGGTTAGCTGATGCGACCTTCTATTACGGTTTGTTAGACACAGTATAGCAGTGTAATAAATAATAGTGAGCCAAAGTATACTAAGACTGGGATGTCCATATGAAAAACATCATTAAACACAACCTAAAATTTGTTCTAAATGGTGAATTGTTCTAAACCTTAGTCAGCTCAACTCAAGTAAAACATTTGTAGGAATCTGGGAGAAGACAAAGTAAAAGCAACAGTTGAGGCATATGTTGTTGTTAATATATTTCCCATTTTACATTTGCATGTGCTCTGATATGAACCAACACATTATCAAAGTGCCAGGAGCCAAATATCCACCACACCTGCAGCAAACAAGGTTAGTAGTGCATAAGATGGGGATATAAGTGTTAGCATCCTGTTGTCAAAATGACAGCAATCAAAGTAACAACAGCAAGTGGGCAACACGTCAGTTTCAGAACACACATTCTGTACTCATTACATTATGCATATTTCTGATAAAATAATCTCCAGGACTTGATGTTTATGATGGATTTTTATATATACATTTTACTCACACATGCAACTGTTAAGAATTTTTCATACTAGCGTGTGAATGTTCATTTTAGGTACTTTTGTCAAAGATGGCAAAAAACTTCTGTTACATCATGACATTTGTATGATGATAGTTTTGTGGACATATTCCACATGTCATACTAAATGGTCCCTGTTAAGATCTGCCATTCAGTCAGAATTATATTTCTGCAACATCAAATAACACCTGAGTGTTGAAAACTAAGCGTTTTTGTTTATGGTTTAACTCTTCTTTAAATGAATTAAACATTAAAAGGTCATTAAAAATTATTATGTGCCTGTTGTTTTCCTTTCAATACGTGCCTTTTAAGAATTAGAGCCCTTAGCTTAATTATGGATTCATATTATAATCATAACTTGATTAATAAAAGGGGGCGTTTTTCACTTCTTAGTCCAGGGCAAAATACAAGAATTCTTGGTACAGTTATTCCATACATTTTATTCACTCATTGTATTACCTTCCAACTTCTAAATGCCTTTCAAAGATGTGATCCTATGTTTTCCACTCCAGGATTGTAAAAGTTAAAGTGTAATAGTACCTGGCAATGAATCATCAGACACACATCCTCAGTGATGCATTTCTCCCCTTTCTCCCCAAAATATACAATATGCAAATGTAACCTTGGTGGCATTTGATGGACTCATTTGGGAGCAATAGAAAGCAGTTGAATGCTCACATTTCGAACTAATCATATGAATGTTCAGTTGGTGTTCACATCTGGTGACTGAGAGAGCCAGGGCAGTACCAGAATGAATAGTTGAGTAGGTACGCAGTTGTGAGTTGTCCTGTGTTTGGTTACAGAGTTGATGTGTTTCATAATGGGATTTCATGTTTTTACTGTTGTGTAGCCCAGTTGCCAAAAATGTGAACCAGGTTGAACTTAGTACTGGTACATTTGCTGGATTTTATTTTATGTGTTCATTTTGGTGGAAAATGTTTGTGTAGATGTCTATAGACCTTGCATCCTCCAATATGCACAACAAAGCTAATAACATGATTTTTGGTGAACAAGATAGTTAGTTCCATATCACACAATAATGCCATATTCTGTGGATATGACACCATTGACATTGTAGTGGACAATGTTGGTCAATGCAAAAGATCACTCACATTTACACATTACTGTCACTAAGGCCCGCCTAATCTAAGCAGTTCCTCAATCTTGGTACCAAAACTTTGGCAGATGCCATAGAAGTTGCTGTAGTGGTCTTTTACAAAAGCTGATAAACCCTGAAGTCGAGGACCTGACCTATTGTTGTCCACCAGATTGTGAAAACCTTTTGTTTTAATCTATCTTCACCTTTTCATGACATACACCAAAATGATTCCCCAAGGCCATTTGGATAAGTCCATGGAGGAGTAACATTCACCATGAAAAACACTGAAATACCACCAGCAAATGAAAAAATTCCAACAAAATCTGAAAAACAGTCCTGTTTTATGGACTGTTACAAAGACCTTCAAAAACTTTTATGCATTGTAGAATAATGGTTGCAGATTAATTTCTATCAATCTTTCAACTAAAAACATAATAAAATATTGAAGTGAGACATTCAGAAGTTTCCTGAATGAGTGGTGGAGCTTTGGAGAAAATGTATGAAATGTGAGAGTGATTGTTGTCTTCGTGTAAATGACACACAACACTACTGACAACAGAATTTACAGTAGAGCCACATACCCTGTAGCCACTTGGATACATTATCAACAGTTGTTTTCAAATGTCATGACAGACAAAATTCTTTAAAAGTTACTGTTAGCACTGACATTCGAGTACTTTCATAATAGCAATAAGACGCTTCAGAGATAGCAGTATTGCAAATCAGGGTAAAGTTGTAAAATATATAAAAATACTGATACAAATCAGTATGTTACTATGTTAGGTGCCATTTTTAAGTGCACATACAAAATTTCATTTTACTTTATTAAACCAATGACTGTGTATAGCCATAAATAAGTTTTTCTATGTGGCTGACATGGTGACTGGATCTGACCCTTTTGGAAAAATGGGACTGTCATCATTGGTTGGTGCAAGTAAGTGAAAATTCAGTTCACTGGTCTATTGGTTTCTGGGGAAATGTTGTTTAACGCACAAAATGTAAACCGGACAAACAGGCTACAACTTCAGGTAAGCTTTAACTGTAATAAGCAATCTGGCATAAGTTGTCAATCACATTTTCCAGTATCATATTGTCTCAAACATCAATATTAGGACTGAGTTTGTTCTCTCATGCTCCATCTTTGACATCAAATTCATCTGATGTGGAAGGTCAGTGGTTTGAATCCCTGGGCATATCATAACAAACTGTATCTAAATATGATACTTGCTAAGTCCTGTCTTAGCAGTTTAGCAGTTCTTCCTGATGTTCAGCTTATCTACAGCCATTTCAAACCATGCAATGGCTACAAATAAGCATCCATCATTAAAAAAATATCCTTTTTTGAGAATCTTATGAACTTGATCTCTGACCTTCACAGGACATGTGCCAAAAGAGTTCGCCTGGGCCAAGGTAGAATTCCAGATAATGTGGTAAAAGCCAAAATGTAAACTTGGCTTGAGGCAAGTAACATGCTATAGTCTATGGATACTTGATTATTGTCTTGAAGCTAAACCTGGGTTTGCCTCATGAACAATTTACATAGAATATTAACTCAAGACATTTTTTCAATCATTCTGCATTCTTTGTGAGAATGGCATGTTAGCCCTGCAGCTGCGATCATAATCAGTTAATAATGTATTCACATTACCCCTGTGAGATATCATTTGTGGTAGAGACAGCCAAATAATCCTGAATGTGCAACAGTGGTGATAAACTTCTCTCCATGAATCCATTATATCAGATAACATAAACTTCAAAAACAAACAAGAACATACCAGTGTTAGATTGAACATATAATTAGTAGCATCAAGTGACCATAATGCCAATGAAAGCAAGTGAAGTGTTATTGCATGATTAATGATTTCAAGTATTACCTGCTGCAATCCGGCCTAAGTATTTGGCAGACAGACACATGCATATTAGTCCATGTCCTTATCATGCTATCAGTTAATCAAAAGAATGATATTGATACTTGTCAAATTCTTAAGAAGGAGAAAAATAAGACAAATGAGGCTTTGTAGTTACTCAGTTCTCTGTAATATATGCAACACTGAACCACAAAGGTAATTAGATTTGGAAAACCAGCAATACTATAAAAGTAACAAGAGTTTCTACACAAGACACACTAACTGAAAGTACATATAAAATACATGACATTATCATCATAATAGGGCTGTGCAATAATACCGGTATACCGGTACAGTATCTCGCGATACAAATATTGCGATATGGTTCAGATTCTGCAATATATTGGGTCGTCCAGAGTTAGCTCCCTTTGCATTATCTGCCCTTGATTTCCATAGCAACAAAATGTGCTCTAAAGTGCCAAATATACTCTTATTTCTGTTGGTTTCATGTAACATTTTACAAGTAAAAGCATCTTTCTCAGTGGCCGCAAAAGTGCCAAACATTCTACCAAATGCTTTAGGTTTGGTGGGTTTGAATGGTTTCATATGTGACATTTTGGAGGAAATAAGTGGCCTCAAATGGACCAATTTTTTATTTAGACTATTACAAGAGCCTCATTTCACAAATGATATTATTTTGCTATGTTTGTTTGTTTCATAATGTGACATATATTATCAATTTATCATAAAGGCCTTGTCTTAACAATTTCGTGTGACTTTATAATGACATTCCAGTCAAGGATCTTAGTTATTGGAGGTCACAAGAGATTTTAAGCTCAAGTAGTTCACCCAAATCATGTTTTTGTTTCATTTTGCAATAGTTAATGTTAACACATGTTTATATTGGAATCTGAATAAATCACTGACATACAGTTAACAATAATTACATATTGCATTGAAGTGCATTCTGTTGAAGCAACACTGACCATGAAAATCATGTTAGAAATAGAAACGACAAAACCCTTTCCACATCCAGAAGAAATCTCTGAGAAAAGCAGAGTTGAGTGTACAATTGTGACAACATCATGAGTACATATTTGTTTGAGTAGTATTACAACCGTACGATGTTGTTTGTAAACAAATCAAGCCTTAGACATGCGACACTCAACCCATACAATGTATGGGAACAGTGCACAAACATATTTGATTGTATTTATCTTACGATTCTTCTGCAAAGTAAAGTGCGTTTTGGTGATCAGACACCAATGTTTTCATTCTGGAAACGTTTCAGTAGCTACAAAACCCTTTCCATGTCCAGAAGAAATCTCTGCTAAAAGCAGAGTTGATTGTACAATTGTTACAATATCATGAGTATATATTTGTTTCAGTAGTATTACAGCTGTACTGTTGTTTGTAAACAAATCGAGTCTGCACTTGACAATCCAGTGATTGTCACCATGCGATACTGAAGACACACACTGTCCCCATTATGAACTACCGTATATTACCGTAGATAAGCCGAAATTTGAGGATAAAAAAAAAAGCAGTCTGTAGAACGGGGTCGGGTTATCTATGGGTTACGCTTTCGTCAAACTTTTTCCAGGGGTAAGAAAATAACATCGCATCACGTCGCGTGAACAAACAATAGAAGACAACTTTGTCAGTAAAGACGTCAAATTTGCAATTAAATATCACTAGACAACATTACTTACTTTTCAAGTTCTAAGTTGTTTTTGCTGGGCATTGTATTATTTGCAGGGATTAAGATTACCATGTGTATTTGAGCCGGAAATAGCAATAAGCTGTGCATATGTTTTACCGGCGATCAAGTTCAAACATGCACAATAATATAACGGGATGAATTCTGACGCAGTCATCAGTAAAATATAATACAGAATGCTATTATTTAACCCCAAAGAAATATATCTTAGCATTGTGTAATTTTAATTACAGTTTTTGCTCTATAAATGTGAAATATATATAATCAACACTAAGGTTATACGGACCCTCATGAACGTGGTAAGCGGAGGTTGTACACACATGGAAGAGGGTCAAATAATCAAGCCATTTAAATTCACACATTTTTACCGATGTTACTGCAAACTAGCAGTACATGGAAAATGAGGCGGTAATCAGTTCGTGAATGTTGAACGGGGTTAAAAAAGCAAGCCAGTTTGTTGACATGTGATCGTCCAGCTACAATAAGTATGATATTTAGAGAAACAAAATATATTATCCATTTTCTGTCAACTACACTTCAGTTCGATGCATGAGTAGACGCAATATGATTGTGAATTCTTTGAATAAAGTGGACCAAAGTTATAATTATTGGTAATCTGCCAGTTGTCTGTGGTCTGTGTTTGCTGCGATTAGGACCCCATCCCGGGGGATCGGCTTATGTACGAAACATACCATTTTGACACTAATTTTATGGGTCAAGTTTGGGGGTCGGTTTATCTATGGGGGTCGGCTTATCTACAGTAATATACGGTATACTAATATTTTTCAACATAATGCTACACCAGATGCAGGGTATATACCAGCAGCATCCCTAAAAAACTACAACATAAAAGTCTTCCAGTGGCAATTTACATTACCAGATCTGAAACCTGAATGGGTTGGATTTACCCATACAACACTGTCATCCTTGACTAAGTGGGTTCCCAATACAGTTTGCATTCTCTTTACATCCATGCACAATACCCAATGCCCGACACATGAGATAATCAGTTCTCATAAAGTTTACCTTTGACATTTGACTGTTTAATGTCTTCCTTGTGGACAAGAGTTCAAAGTTAGCAATATTATGTTTCTCATCAATTTGAAAAATATGTGGGAAATGTGTGTAAGATATACTGAATGAAGCTTGTTTACAATGACATGTTGAATATAGACGAGCAGGGTCAGTCTTGAAATGTAGGTCAGATGTATATAACTCCAGTGATATGAAAAGTCTGTGTGTTAGTCCCTCTGCACACCGCAACAACCCGCCTTTATATAGCTCTTACACAGTTCTAGAGCATTCTAGTAAAGGTAGGCAGCATCATTATCCACTCAGAACCTTATGCGATTTTCTCGAACATATGACCGTAAGCCAAAACAAAATAAAGCCAAGAAGGCAACTCTAGAGCGCTATCAAAAGGCGTACCACTAAAAATAATGTTGCCATTGAACATACATGATGCCAGATGTGAGCCAAAACCCACACTTAAAACTTTAAACATTGTGACCAATAATAACTATAACCTAATCAATCAGTTTACAAATTACAAAAAACACTCTTGTAACACATCACAGGAAAATATCATTATCTAGTACTGGGGAATGTAATGCATTGCTTCACAATATGTGTACTTAGATCACTATATAACATTTTGTCTTAATGGAACATGGAGTAATGGCAGTTATTTTGGGAAATATTCTTTGGTTGGCAATAGGGGAGCAATCTAGATGATGATGCTATCCCTAATCTCTCCTTTTCAGATTACCTTGTCCAGAAAAGACCAAGAAGGGAATGGGCAAGCAAAAAGACCTTTCCAATTCATGGGTAGAATGTCTAACTGAAGGGCCATCGGCTCTCATACCATACTGACAAAGATCAAAAGGTGGTTGTTCATATTAGTTGCTTAGACGTCCAGATGTCAGGTATCCATCATGATTTTATCCAGGTGAATACATCTGAATGTAGTGACCATGGCAAGAAGGGCTGTCCACTTGAGTTAAGAATCTTTTGGATATATGTCTCACTTCCATCTGGCAACTGATGTAGTCTAAAAAGACAAGCAAGACTAAGTCATTCATCTGTGATTTGGTTCCTCATTCCTTCTGAATGAAAGGTAAGTGGATGTGAGGACTGAGGAGTAGATTCCTTCAGTTCTTGAAAGCATAGAAGATGTTCTTCATTTGTTGGCTGCTGATGTGACATCTTCCAAAGACTGTGAACCTTGAATGTCCATATGGGCTACTCAGCCTGTGTTGGATACATCTGTAAATAGGTGATGCCCATGTGTTTGATTTACTGGGGGAACGCCATTCATTACACGTTCTCTGTGGCACCATGGAGATTCTGTGCCAAATCTCTTGGTATTTGGATGAGTCCAGAGAATTTATCCAATTATGGAGAGTCCACTATGTCAATCTTCTGTATGTTATGTCTTGAAGCAAGTTTTGGCTTTCTATATTTAGACAGGGCCATTGAGGGAAGATTAAAGTGGGATTAGCTGATATCATGTTCAAGATCATTGTCTTGACATTGATTCTCCAAGGGACAGTGACTTCTGAGACATAGTTAGAATCGGGCTACAATGTATACTATGTTTTCTGTTGGGAAGGTTCCTTCATTTTGTTAGATGTACAAGGAAACCAAGATAGGTCATGATTTGAATTAAGAAGATACTGTTCTGTTGGCCCAAATCCATCCATGTACCCATGCAGATGTAACTAGTTGAAGATTAGTGAAATTTATAATCTGAGCTGTGACTTTGGTGAACAGCCAGGGACCTCTTGATATCCTGACCAGAGGAACTTGAAACTCATGCCTTCCTACTTTAACATTGAGGTATGCCGATCTAAACTGATGAACCAATCTCTGATGCTTGAACCCAATTTCTGCATTGATGCCATCTTGAATTTGGGTGGTGGTCCTAGCAAAGACTTGTAGCTGGATCTGGTGCCAAGAGCTTTGTCCATTGGATGGTAGGAGGTGGAAGGAAACTTGTGCCCTTTGATATGTTTAGAATGCAGCAGTTGGATGTGATTTGCTTCCAGTTCTGGGTAAGAGATGTCTTCCCACTGGACGCAAAGTTGGGTTAAATTGAAAGTTGGCAAGATGGTAATGGTAATTCAAATCAAAGCCAGGTCCACTGATTTGAAAGTTACCAAATGACTGGTTGTCGAAGTCAGAACCTATGTCTGCCGAGACAGTTTGTCTGTGGCACCTCTTTTGCCTTGTCCACAATGCTTACAGTCCGACTGGCATGATGACCTTACAGGTTTAGTTCTTTTCTTCATCCGAAGTATCTGAAAAGAATCCTGGTTCATGGTACAATATCCACTTGAAATAAAACTTAGCTTGTTGTTGCTTGCTAGAAGACATGTTTCATTTTAAGTAATATATTTATTAGAAAAGATTACCTGTTTCAATAACAAGTAAGACTTACTACAAAATTCTAAGAATTTGTAAAAACAATGTATTTTACGTTTAAGTCATATCTGCCACTCAATATGTGAGATGCTTTTTATTTGTAAAATGTAATATAAATAAATAAGACTTACTTCATCTACGCATGTGGATTCTGATGCAACAAGAAGACAAAGTCATCAACATTCCCGCAATGGCAAAATATTCTTCATGAATATGTCTACGAGTTATGATTATGTCAAATGTTTTGGTGTGTATATAGCAATTTAAATTCACACATTTTTACCGATGTTACTGCAAACTAGCAGTACATGGAAAATGAGGCGGTAATCAGTTCGTGAACGTTGAACGGGGTATAAAAAGCAAGCCAGTTTGTTGACATGTGATCGTCCAGCTACAATAAGTATGATATTTAGAGAAACAAAATATATTATCCATTTTCTGTCAACTACACTTCAGTTCGATGCGTGAGTAGACGCAATATGATTGTGAATTCTTTGAATAAAGTGGACCAAAGTTATAATTATTGGTAACTGCCAGTTGTCTGTGGTCTGTGTTTGCTGCGATTAGGACCCCATCCCGGGGGATCGGCTTATGTACGAAACATACCATTTTGACACTAATTTTATGGGTCAAGTTTGGGGGTCGGCTTATCTACAGTAATATACGGTATACTAATATTTTTCAACATAATGCTACACCAGATGCACCCCTAAAAAACTACAACATAAAAGTCTTCCAGTGGCAATTTACATTACCAGATCTGAAACCTGAATGGGTTGGATTTACCCATACAACACTGTCATCCTTGACTAAGTGGGTTCCCAATACAATTTGCATTCTCTTTACATCCATGCACAATACCCAATGCCCGACACGTGAGATAATCAGTTCTCATAAAGTTTACCTTTGACATTTGACTGTTTAACGTCTTCCTTGTGGACAAGAGTTCAAAGTTAGCAATATTATGTTTCTCATCAATTTGAAAAATATGTGGGAAATGTGTGTAAGATATACTGAATGAAGCTTGTTTACAATGACATGTTGAATATAGACGAGCAGGGTCAGTCTTGAAATGTAGGTCAGATGTATATAACTCCAGTGATATGAAAAGTCTGTGTGTTAGTCCCTCTGCACACCGCAACAACCCGCCTTTATATAGCTCTTACACAGTTCTAGAGCATTCTAGTAAAGGTAGGCAGCATCATTATCCACTCAGATCCTTATTCGATTTTCTCGAACAAAAGACCGTAAGCCAAAACAAAATAAAGCCAAGAAAGCAACTCTAGAGCGCTATCAAAAAGGCGTACCACTAAAAATAATGTTGCTATTGAACATACATGATGCCAGATGCCACACTTAAAACTTTAAACATTGTGACCAATAATAACTATAACCTAATCAATCAGTTTACAAATTACAAAAAACACTCTTGTAACACATCACAGGAAAATATCATTATCTAGTACTGGGGAATGTAATGCATTGCTTCACAATATGTGTACTTAGATCACTATATAACATTTTGTCTTAATGGAACATGGAGTAATGGCAGTTATTTTGGGAAATATTCTTTGGTTGGCAATAGGGGAGCAATCTAGATGATGATGCTATCCCTAATCTCTCCTTTTCAGATTACCTTGTCCAGAAAAGACCAAGAAGGGAATGGGCAAGCAAAAAGACCTTTCCAATTCATGGGTAGAATGTCTAACTGAAGGGCCATCGGCTCTCATACCATACTGACAAAGATCAAAAGGTGGTTGTTCATATTAGTTGCTTAGACGTCCAGATGTCAGGTATCCATCATGATTTTATCCAGGTGAATACATCTGAATGTAGTGACCATGGCAAGAAGGGCTGTCCACTTGAGTTAAGAATCTTTTGGATATATGTCTCACTTCCATCTGGCAACTGATGTAGTCTAAAAAGACAAGCAAGACTAAGTCATTCATCTGTGATTTGGTTCCTCATTCTTTCTGAATGAAAGGTAAGTGGATGTGAGGACTGAGGAGTAGATTCCTTCAGTTCTTGAAAGCATAGAAGATGTTCTTCATTTGTTGGCTGCTGATGTGACATCTTCCAAAGACTGTGAACCTTGAATGTCCATATGGGCTACTCAGCCTGTGTTGGATACATCTGTAAATAGGTGATGCCCATGTGTTTGATTTACTGGGGGAACGTCATTCATTACACGTTCTCTGTGGCACCATGGAGATTCTGTGCCAAATCTCTTGGTATTTGGATGAGTCCAGAGAATTTATCCAATTATGGAGAGTCCACTACGTCAATCTTCTGTATGTTATGTCTTGAAGCAAGTTTTGGCTTTCTATATTTAGACAGGTCCATTGAGGGAAGATTAAAGTGGGATTAGCTGATATCATGTTCAAGATCATTGTCTTGACATTGATTCTCCAAGGGACAGTGACTTCTGAGACATAGTTAGAATTGGGCTACAATGTATACTATGTTTTCTGTTGGGAAGGTTCCTTCATTTTGTTAGATGTACAAGGAAACCAAGATAGGTCATGATTTGAATTAAGAAGATACTGTTCTGTTGGCCCAAATCCATCCATGTACCCATGCAGATGTAACTAGTTGAAGATTAGTGAAATTTATAATCTGAGCTGTGACTTTGGTGAACAGCCAGGGACCTCTTGATATCCTGACCAGAGGAACTTGAAACTCATGCCTTCCTACTTTAACATTGAGGTATGCCGATCTAAACTGATGAACCAATCTCTGATGCTTGAACCCAATTTCTGCATTGATGCCATCTTGAATTTGGGTGGTGGTACTAGCAAAGACTTGTAGCTGGATCTGGTGCCAAGAGCTTTGTCCATTGGATGGTAGGAGGTGGAAGGAAACTTGTGCCCTTTGATATGTTTAGAATGCAGCAGTTGGATGTGATTTGCTTCCAGTTCTGGGTAAGAGATGACTTCCCACTGGGACGCAAAGTTGGGTTAAATTGAAAGTTGGCAAGATGGTAATGGTAATTCAAATCAAAGCCAGGTCCACTGATTTGAAAGTTACCAAATGACTGGTTGTCGAGTCAGAACCTATGTCTGCCGAGACAGTTTGTCTGTGGCACCTCTTTTGCCTTGTCCACAATGCTTACAGTCCGACTGGCATGATGACCTTACAGGTTTAGTTCTTTTCTTCATCCGAAGTATCTGAAAAGAATCCTGGTTCATGGTACAATATCCACTTGAAATAAAACTTAGCTTGTTGTTGCTTGCTAGAAGACATGTTTCATTTTAAGTAATATATTTATTAGAAAAGATTACCTGTTTCAATAACAAGTAAGACTTACTACAAAATTCTAAGAATTTGTAAAAACAATGTATTTTACGTTTAAGTCATATCTGCCACTCAATATGTGAGATGCTTTTTATTTGTAAAATGTAATATAAATAAATAAGACTTACTTCATCTACGCATGTGGATTCTGATGCAACAAGAAGACAAAGTCATCAACATCCCCGCAATGGCAAAATATTCTTCATGAATATGTCTACGAGTTATGATTATGTCAAATGTTTTGGTGTGTATATAGCAAAGTGGAAGGAGAGTACTGAAAGTTTTCAAAGTTCTGCTCCAGAAAGGAGCACTACCACCAAATTCAGTTGAAGCCAAAATTGTTGCCATGGAAAACACAAAAACCCCATTTTATTCAGAAATCCAAAACTACCAAAAGGCACCAGTTCACCACTAGACCTACCTATATGATTATGTCAAATGTTTTGGTGTGCATATAGCAAAGTGGAAGGAGAGTACTGAAAGGTTTCAAAGTTCTGCTCCAGAAAGGAGCACTACCAACAAATTCAGTTGAAGCCAAACATTTTATTCAGAAATCCAAAACTACCGAAAGGCACCAATAGACCACCAGATCTATCTATGTGGCAAGTTTGGTGAAGAAATATTGAACAGTTTTTTAGTTATGCTCCGGAAAAGAAAAATGTGCACGGACGCACAGAGTCCATTTTAATACCCTCCGCAAAACGCGTTGCAGGGGATAATATAACAATCACTGCTTCTTAATCTTTAACAGTCATTATGTGAATATTTAATCTTAATGACAAGAGCTTTGATTGTAAGATATATAATATGTACATATCATAAATTTGAGTGTTGTAGTTCATGACTATTCCTTTGAAAAAAAAAAAATATTTCATCTTAATTGCATTGAATTATATTTCAAAGCAAGTGAATTTACTTGACAAACTGAAGACCCACTGTTTACAAACTGAAGACCCACTGTTTACAAAATGTTTTCACAAGTTTTCTTTTTCTGGAATATGGATCCCACTATTTAGCCATAACCAAAACTATATCTTGGATCCTTTCAATGTTTGCCACTGTTTGCACATACATATACCTCCATGCTGCAAGTTCTGTAAGTCAGAGTTCTAGAAGTGTGACCAGAGTTTCGTATCAAAATTTAGGATTTCAAACTAACAGTTCTTGCAAAACAAATTGGATAAAAAGAAATTTCTTAAACTTCAGAGTTTGTAACTTATAATTCCCTTGAATTCTTAATTTTTTTTATGATGACACACAATTGTTGCAATTTTTAAGGTGAATTTTACTGACATTTGTTACAGATCAAGTGCTGAATATCAGCCTCTGAGCAGATCTAAAATTTATAAGTGGTGACATGCCTGATCCCATATATTTCTCACTCTCAGCAATAATGACTTCTTCCTAGACCCAAAGAGCTTTAAATTGTATATAAACCACACACATTTTGACAACTTAAAAAAACAACCAGACAAAACATTTAAAGGACTATCTATTGTCTGAAAAATATGTTCTGTAATTCCATGACGCGTGACCATGACTGATTATACTTGATACAGTACAAGAAATGTGGTCTTACACAACATGTGAGAGTGGGGAGAAATTTTTTTCAAGAAATTGTCAAACAGGCACTGATGGATTATCTACATACAAAAATACAATATTCAAAATAAATGAAAACATGCAAATTACTGAAGTCTATTTTGGAACATGTAAGGGTCTGGGTGTTGGTGTATAAATTGGATTGTAGGATTGCCAATATTTGATGCCACTTGGACATCTTCAAGATGGGCTCCCCACCCCTGTAGAGAGGCGTCTGCGTTGAGGTGGTGAATGGGAGTGAATGGTCTAAAGAGATTCCTCTGCAGATGTTTGATTCTACTAGTCACCATCGTAGATGGGGATGGAGCGTCGAAGGTATTAGGATCAATGTGTGGGGATTGCCGATCCTGATGTAAAGTTGGAGGAATTGTTGCAGAACAAGTCGTTGAATCTTGACAAACCGGTCTCGGGGGAACAAACATCTTGCCAAACCCGGTGTTGAACACGGCTCTGATGAACTGGAGACGCTGGGTCGGGACCAGTTCTGACCTTTTTAAATTGACAAGCCACCCTAACTGGCGAAGTAGCCTGGTGGCGAACTGCATATGTAGGAGCATGATCTGTTGATCCTTCTGAGCCTGTATGCAGTCGTCTATATAAGCCTTGAAGACAGTCCCGCTGTGGGGAAGAAACTGAGTGATGGGCTTTGTAATTTGGGTGAATAACCATGGGGTCGTGGAAATGCCAAATGGGAGGACTTTCCACTGGTAGTGGATGCCAATAAATGAAGTCTAGAACCTTGTGATGGCCGGGAAAAATCTGAATGTGGAGATAAGCATCTTGAAGATCTAGGCTGATCATATAGTCCCCTGGCTTGATGATGGTATGGAGTAGAGCTATAGAAACCATCCTGAAGTAAGGATGTTCCTGAGGTAAGCTGCGTTGAAGAGGTTCATATTGACTGAGTTTGGTTTTACGCCGCTTTTAGCAATATTCCAGCAACATCACGGCGGGGGACACTGGAAATGGGCTTCACACATTGTACCCATGTGGGGATTCGAACCCGGGTCTTCGGCGTGACGAGCCAACGCTTTAACCACTAGACTACCCCACCGCCCCGGTTCATATTGAAGATTAGTCTGAGTTTGTCTGAATCCTATTTCGGAACAAGGAAGTTAGGAGAATAAAACCCGGGAGTATTGGGATAGGGACTGAGCGACTATAGCAAGTTTCAGTAGTAGAGTGGCTATAGTGGTTCGCAGAACTGCTGACTGAGCTGTAGGGTATGTTCGTTGAGCTGGATGCAAAGTCAGAGGCAGAGAGTCTACGATGGGAAGCTTGAAGAGAATGACCCAGTCGTGTTGTGATATCATTGCGTCAGTGCTTAGTGGATCCGGCTGCATGGACTTGGTCTGGCTTGGCGGCACCAAACGAGTGAGATCACCTATTGTAAATCAGTAATGCCATAGGCCAACACTGACTGAACACGCTGTGTGATGATCATGGGGGGAACCACGGAACCTGGTAGCGAGAGAGACGATCCCGGAGTGATCACTGATCCTGAAGAAAACGCTGGAGCTGTCAACTAGACCATACTGTTGGAAGAGGTTGTTTTTGTTATCAGCAGGTTTATAGTACATACTACTACTACTACTACTACTACTACTACTACTACTACTACTACTACTACTACTACTACTAATTCATTTATATAGCTAGTATCCATCTGACTAGTTGCTCACTGGATGCTGTAATCAGAATCTGATTATTATTACCCCAGATAACCCAAGCGGCCTGTTAGGCGCTAGAAGGTAAATAGTCACTAGTTAATACTAGAAGAACAAACCATACTAAACACAAAACTATGTGATAATTGTTGTTTTCTTTTGGGCATTATGAATACTATATACCTTAAAGGATTTTTAATAAGGTTAAACACTATGCATTTTTATTACATAATGCCATTCAAACATGAATATATACCACATCTGCACCATTAATTTACGATAACTAGTCGTAAAAATGATAAATATGCACCAAAACTAAAACCACTTTAGCCCCGCCCACTCGTATGCATATTTTTATTTTTAGCGGTCTGCCGTCTGTGGGTGTGACGTCATACCCGAGAGTCCACTCAGTGTGTTGACATTTCAGTAGTGTATACGCCATCGAGTTGAAAGTGACACGAAGCGCAATATTTTGAATGAAGCGTTGTTGTGATTATGTATTGGAAACTGACAACTGCACTTCGAATTTTGATGATTATCCAACTGCGTAAACAACACAGATGTACATTTCCTGAGAAATTCTATTTGACAAGAGGAAGGGCATAGATTGTTTACTGTCGTGTGGATTTTGTGAACCCCTCCACGCACGGTCATCTGTGTTCGTTACACTTTTCAAAGAAGTGCCATGAAAGAGACCTAACCTCTGGCGAAATATGGATACGAATAGGCAAAGCTTGAACTTTATAAGGATGCTATATATCGGGCATTCCTTTCGACATTCCAAACAAACACAGAGGCTGAAATGTCAACTTGGGACTGAGACCGAGAGAGTTGCATTCCGGACGCGACGTTGGTTGCAGGTGAGTTTTAGATGTAGTTATTTTGGAGCAACATAAACACTCCAGTACTAGCTAGCTGTATAAAGAAATAGTTGATGGAAAAGTACGTCATAATTTGAGCTCATGTCCTATTTTCGATCAGAGATATATTTTCACAGCCACTGTTACTGTTACCCAGTAAGGCCAAGTCATCTATTTCCCGAGACGGAATGTTGGGTGTTTTGTGGTGTGAGTGTGTGTGGATGGATTGGGATGGGGGTGGGCATGGACAAATGAGAACTTGCAACATATGAGTGCAGTGATGAGAGAGAGCACATAATTATTAAAACATTACAAAAAAATATGTCATATCAGATAATTATCCACCAGGGACTGGTCCCCTACCATGTTAAAATGGTATGTGAATTGTGTGTGTGTGTGTGTGTGTGTGTGCGTGTGTGTGTGTGCGCGTGTGCTTGGGCATGATTAAAATGTTGAATCTCATGGATCACTCTTTCTCTCTTTAAGGCAATGTACAATAAATAAAATGAAAATGACTGCTCTGCACTGGCATAAAACTTAGGTATCTATGGACCCCTTGTAAAAACATCATGGCAGCTGTATATATAGGTAACTTTTAACCCACATTCAAAAATGGGAAATCAGGGAAATATGTTCATTCAGATAATGTATTTCTTAGTGGGTTTTGTTTTTGGCAAATGTAAAAATACTACTTTAATGCTATTTTTAGGATGTACATGGCAGCATTTCACATCAATGAAAACAACCTAAATACCCTAGAAGTGACCAAGACTGGAGAACCCACCTGGGCAATCAGCTACCCCTAAGCCTAAACCAAGAGGCCAAGCCAGTGAACAAGAAACCAACACATGGTAAATATAATTCAGACAATCAATAATCTTTTGTTGAACTGGTGCACTCCAGTTTGAAAAAACCCACACTATTCCTATTACTGCATGGTTTTCCCAAACTAATGAATCAACAATAAGTCTTGTTTGCAAAGACACTGATTTTTAATCATCATATCTATTTTCCCTCTCAGCATTTGTTAAGACAAAAGTACTTACTTTTTTAGTGCAGATTTCAAAGAAAATTATTATTATGGTTGCCAAAACAAAACATACTGATATTGTGTTACAAAATGTCTCTAATTCAATGTAAAATTTATTCACAGAGTTTGTGGAATTCCTACTCAGGGCCATTCTGGAGAAAAGAAACATGTTTCCTTCCAACAGCCTTGCAGGACACAACAGACTATTTTTCCTGGATATTCTGCCAGACACTTTCATTATAACTAGTAAACAGGAACTGGTGAATTCACTGACATTAAGATATAAAATGAAATCATGTTATGTGTCTAGGGTAGGGCTTCAACGAGTCCATTTTCGCGACTCCGACCCTAGTACTCGAAATTCATACCTCCTTTCAAACAAACGATAGCGTAACCGGCATGACGTGTTCCGATCACACAAGTGAAATCTTACTTCATTCCGACTTCATATCGTCGTGTGACAAACATTTCCTATTGGTCAGAATCCTTATTTGGATGTTTACTTGCCAAATGTTTCTTTTTTCATCGTACTGGTTGTACTGCCTGCATAACGCAGTAATATACCGCACAGGCGGCATTTGGTTATTTTTCTCTTTTCACTATCCAGATCAAGACACGCCCATACATTTGATTTTTTATCGTTCTCCATATCTGTTAAGATAGTTACATAATCATTTTAAGAAGTGAAATCTCAAACGATGTATAATAATTACTCTCATCTGCAGACTTGTAATAACTAATACCATACAGCCGCACCTTAAGAGGAGTAAACTACTTAATCTAGGCCTTAATAAAAACATTATTAGATGGGTTAAAGAATTCAGGGTACATAGAACTCAGTATGTCAGTGTCAATGGATATCAATCTTCTTTCCTTTCAACGTCTACTGGGGCTCCACAGGACTGTGTTCTTTCATCTGTACTCTTCGTTTTGTATACTGTTACTTGTCATTAAATGACTTGTTTACTGTGAAATTCGCAGATGACGCCACTGTTACTGGCCTAATTTCTGATTCTGAACCTTATTATCGTCAAGTCATTGACAAAACCGTTATGACAGTTTTTATCAAACCTTTATTAAAAGTGTGTTGACCTACAATTTTCTATGTTGGTATGGGGCCTGTCTGATTGCAACAAAAACAAACTTTTCAAAATTGTTATACTGCCGACAAAATTTCGAGTATATTCCCTTTATCTATGAGCGCCAGATTGTCAAAAAGGCAACTAAAATTAGATTTGATAGTTAACATATTTTATCTCACCATTTTGAAGTACTTCTTTCTGGATGCTGCTGTCGATTACCTTCCCTCAAAACAAACAAAGCTCGACAGTCTTTCATACCATCAAGTATTCATAGATGCAACAAATATTTTGAATAATCACCATGTGATAACAACTAGAATTATTCAGCCTCTTTACCTATGTGGTTAATTGAATTATATCATGTCAGTTTTATTGTGTAAATAGCTTTCGTTTTGTGCATGTAATTATTGTGTATATTTTTGTGAATTGTGTACATATTCATTTTGAGACAGTTTGGATGTATAAGAATTTCCTCCGGGATAATAAAGTTATATCTTATCTTAATATCAGACGTTAACGGCCGCTCATGCTCAGCACATGGCAGACAGTCTGTCAACGTAACCCAATAATTCAAGTTATCTCCCCTTTTCGAGACCTCGAGTCCTAGAAAATGGACTCGAGTCCAGCTAAACCCGACTCGTCCTCGAGCACTCGAGTACCCGTGGAAGCCCTAGTCTAGGGTGTGAACTGAAACCAGTTGTGCCTGATGTCTTAAGGTCTATAGTATTTGTCTGTTTGAATCCTGGGACTTGTTCAGATGGTAAATGTTTCCAAATTGCAGTCACCACTGTGTCACATGGTGTTATTGGAGATCAATCTTGTTTTCTTAGGTTTTTACAAGTCAATCTTGTTTTCTTAGGGTTTTACAAGTCTATCCAGTTAATTATAATTTACACGCAAGTCTTTGCCTTCATGAAATTGGTGTACACACTGTATTCATTAATTTGTCATAAACAGTTTGCATGCAAATAAATTATTTGCTTTAATTTTTGTGTGCTGGTTTCTTGATTTGATCGATCGTCTTTCTTTGGGACTGATCTCACTTTATGCATTACTACTAGAACACAATGAAGAAATTTCTTTTTCACTAGCTGACAGTTAAAGGGATAGATAAAGATTTGTCAGTTCTATTTTTTTCATCTATATATATTTATTATATCCCTATTATCAGCTGTTAAGGAGGTTACAGGTCTTTATCATTTTATGTATATTTGCAGATTTATATGACTAAGTATCATGACAAATAACAGATGTTTTACACGTGAATGGAAATCGAAAATGTAATAAAACTGATGTTTTATACACCATATCAGAGACGATACACCGACTTCTCCGAAAACATATACTAACGAATTTAGGGTACTTCTGTACTGTATACAGTAGTGAGATCGACCTTATCGACTTCCGTAACCGTACGTATTTCATCACCATACTTAAACCTTTATGGACAAATTTAGCAGAAGATGCATTTTATGAAATAAAGCTGAAGTTACTTAACAACCTTCATAAAATCATGAACCTTGAACGTAACTGTTTCAGTGTTTACCTTCCCATACTGATGTATACCGGAAGACCGGCTCAACACATTGATCGAACATTGCTGTTATCATGACTGCAAATGTTACCGTGAACGCGGAAAAAATAATTCAGTATCTAATCAGTTTTCCATGAACATGTGATAGGCAAGTGGCTTGCATACCAGTCTGTAGTAGGTCTATTCAAAACATAGTCATAGTCGGGATCGTCCCACGGCTGTATGTTGTCAACTGGTGGAATCGTCGTTAATATTCCTCTCTACTTGCCGCTAAAAATACTTTCAAATTGAAAATGTTGCATGTATGTGATATTATCTGTATCTAGTATGCAATCCAAATCCAGGTTTGACTTCGTGGATTGATTTATTTGCTAAACTAGAAGCAGACCTCAGTAAGCGAACAGGCTCTGTACCACTGCATTTTCCGTGTATTGATGTAGCGACTCTCGGGTATGACGCCACGCGACCACGTGACCAGCTACCTCATTATCTTGCGTAAACGCAAAATGCTTTCGAGGGAGGTGCGTTTTAGATTCCTAATACAAGCTGTATAATGAAATATTACTGTTTTTAACTGTATTTTGTGAATATTATATATACCCAGGGATTCATTAAGAGCGAAAATAAACAATGTGAAGTGACCTTTTTAAAAATCATATAACTTTTGATTTTTCTGAAGTGCGTGAGTGAGTGAATTTAGTTTTACACCGCCACTCAGCAATATTCCAGCTATATGGCGGTGGTCTGTAAATAATCGAGTCTGGACCAGACAATCCAGTGATCAACAACATGAGCATTGTGCTGTGCAATTGGGAACCGATGACATGTGTCAACCAAGTCAGCGAGCCTGACCACCCGATCCCATTAGTCGCCTCTTATGACAAGCATAGTCGCCTTTTGTGGCAAGCATGGGTTGCTGAAGACCTATTCTACCCGGGTCGATTTTTCTGAAGAACGTTTATCATTAAAGAATAACTTTTATAGTCCTTTTACATTTAAATAAGCTTAAAAACAGTCTCTATAATGCTCATTATAATAGATGATGCTGTGCAAGATTTTTGAAAATGAAAATCGACAAATACCGAGATTTGAAACAGCATTCATTTAATATCTACACGACCAGTTGGGCAAGCCAGACATGATTTTAACTAGACCTGACCAGCTATTTACTAGACAATGTCGTTCGGACGTGCCTTAGTGTCGAACTGAAGGACAGAAAGCCCATATTCAGTTTAAATACATATTTAAGGGTACTAAAAAGTTCAGTATTTGATCTTATAAATCAAAATAATATATTCATACTATCTCTCAATCTATCTAAAAACTGTATGTCTACATGCTGTTTGGCTTGAATATGATAAGAGGATTATGATAGACAAAGCTCATGTTATATTTCATTAGATATTGCTTTTCATGTTTCCTTATTGAAAAACTGACACATAAAATTCCCACACAAGCATACCAATAACATCCTTTTCTCTCTCTTTCAACCCATGCATATTTGCATTCCACAATATTTTAACAATATATGATATTTTTGTGTAAGGGTGCATGTGTACTTGTACATTACATGTGTATGACTTTTTAGCAGCCTTCATATGCATGTATAATGTATATTCTGTTATATGTAAAAGCTATAACACATAAATAAATGCATTTAGACATATCTACATTGGTAAATTGTGGTGTTAATTTGGATATGTGTCATCATAAACATACCTGACTTTAAACATTTTTCAAATCAAAATTTCTGTATCAAAGTAATATCAAACAAGCATTGTCACTAAGGTGACATAATCCCCCGCTGCAAATTATCAAATCAAACTTAAAAAATAATTAAAAAGAAGGTCGTAATTTAAGATGAAATTAAAGGTTAACAAAAACATGACCAGTCAACCTCTCTTGATATCTTGCTCTGTAGTTGTTCAAATGCACAAATATTTTCAAGACTGACTTTGACCTTGACATGAATGTCTTAGTGTATGAAATATGCAAAAATAGTAATAAAGAAATTGCTTATTGAAAAACATTAAAGGGAAGTCTTGAAAGTCTATGAAGAAAATCCAGTGAACTGTTCTTGAGATATCTCACTGACAATCTTAACATGCACTTTAACATGCTGAAATCTTCAAAGTGTTGCCGTGACCTTGATAATTATGTGAAGGTCACCAATGTGACTGGGCCCTGCACCTTCCCTCGATGAAGCTTGATGTCGAATATGAAGAAACTCCAGTGAACGGTTCTTAAGGTATCTCGCTGACAAGCTTAACATGCAGCTTAACATGCTGAAATCTTCAAAGTGTCGCCATGACCTTGAAAATTAGGTGAAGGTCACCAAAATTGACTGGGCCCTGCGCCTTTCCTAGATAAAGCAAATGTGTGGAGGGGGATAATAACTAGACTTAACTCTATATGTAACATATCTTATATTTGGGATTACACTTTCTTAGTAACGGCATTGTGTAATCATATACTTAACTCTGCTGTTGACTTAAAATCAAGACATAGCTAATGCCGGATAGAGCATGGGTTGTAAGGGCAATACTTTTTTAATACTATTTTAAGAGCATGATCATAAGAATTTAGCAAGAAAAATGCAATGACTCAAAGCACTGACAAATGGACATTATTTGTCAGGGACAGAATGATACAGGTAAATTTCTTATTTCAAACTATGATGACTGGTATGTAAATTGCTACCGACTGGATGACTGATGCATGGAGGAATTGTATTTGGTATATTTCTGTAATATATTGTCAGAATTTAAAAAAATGAAATAAGATTTATTCGGAAATAATGCCACAAAAGTAACTTTTAAAATCAACTGTTACGTTAAGTACATGATTTCTTTTTTATTTATAAGCAAAACATATGGATGTGATGTATTACAGTTAAAGATCCACGATAACTCTGCCAAAAAATCCTCTGTGGTGCAGATGTAGGCATATTCTCCCATTTTATTTAATTGAAGTCAGTGCTAGTATAGAAACTGTTAGTTAGATTGGAATGCTGCAATAGTTAAGGACTTGTTTGTGGAAAATAACACAAAAACTGATAAATAGAGTTTGTATTATTTCATCGAAGCAACTGACAATGACCTATTTTTTTAATGTCCAAAAGACAGAGGCAATGTACTGTTTTTCTTGGCATGTGCTTTCTCCGTTCTCTTTCATCGTGGCAATTCATGTGATTTCACCCAAAAACTTTTGAAACAAGAAGACAAAGTCATCAATATCCCCCGCAATGGCAAAATACTCTTCATGATTATGTCTACGAGTTATGATTATGTCAAATATTTAGGTGTGTATATAGAAATATTTAGGTGTGTATATAGAAAAGTGGAAGGAGTGTATTGAAAGGTTTTTAAAGTTCTGCTCCAGAAAGCAGCACTATCACCAATTTCAGTCAAACTTGTTGCCATGGAAATGCCAAAATATATTTTATTCAAAATTCCAAAAGGCACCAGTACAAACTACAAGTTTGGTGAAGAAATAGTGAAAGGCACCAGAAAAGAGCACTACCACTAATTTCAGTCAAATCTATGTATTAATTCAGAATTCCAAAACTGCCAAGTTTCCATGTGTGTGCCAAGAAATAGTGAATGGTTTTAGAGTTCTGCTCGGAAAAGACAAATGTGCACTTGCGGACGGACCGGACTGGACGGGCCTATACGGGACGGAGTCCATTTTAATACCCCATAAAAGCAGCGTTGCGGGGATAACAACAGAACTGGACAAAGTTGGAACCAGGTACTTAGAAAGACCACATGTGCATATTGTTTTTTTGTGAAAAATGAAAGACGTTTAGACAGACATTGCTGTGCCGGTCACGATCAGTTTTACATCAGAGACTTGAAGGCTTTGCACTGTTGTTCAAATCACAAGCTAAAAAGTACTCAAAACAACAATAGCCTGCTTAACCCCCTGGAAGCCAAGGGTATTTTTCTGGCACACATGTTCATAAGTTCTGAAAAGCTAATCGTTCGCGTGGCACTGGATTTACCTACAACTATAAAATTACACAGACTTGTAGAATATTAAATTTCCTATTCCAAAGGTGTAAACTCATGTGCACATACTTCGGCGGTTTGAAACAAGAGTCGTCAGAAGATGACATATCCCCCCGGCCCCCACATCTTTCAAAGAACAAATCATCTGACAGTTACTTAAAGTCCAGCTTGATTTTAGACTAAGTGCAAATCGTTTCCATGGAAATCATGAAAAAAATAAATGACAAAAATCTGCAAATAGCAAAAGGCACCACTTTGGGATCTGCCTCACATATCTGCCAAGTTTTGCTGAAAGATATTAAGAAGTTTTCGCGTTGTGCTCCGGAAACAAAACCTACCCCTCCCTTTTGAGACTAAGTCCAAATTGTTTCCATGGAAACTGAGAAAATAATAAATCACAAATATATACAAATAGCAAAAGGCACCACTTTGGCATCTGCCTCACATATCTGCCAAGTTTTGCTGAAAGATATTCAGAAGTTTTCCAGTTGTGTTCGAAGGCTTGAAACCCATCCCTTCCTTTTGAGACTAAGTCGAATCATTTCCATGGAAACCGAGAAAATAATAAATCACAAATATCTGCAAATAGCAAAGGCACCACTTCAAGATCTGCCTCACATATCTGCCAAGTTTTGTTGAAAGATATAGAGAGGTTTTTGAGTTGTGCTCTCGAAAGCGAAGCCTACCCCTCACTTTTGGGATTAAGTCGAATCGTTTCCATGGAAACCGGGAAAAATAAAAATGCCAAAATCTGCAAATAGCAAAAGGCACAACTTTAGGATCTGTTTGATATATCTACCAAGTTTTGTTGAAAAATATTATACGGTTTTGAGTTGTGCTCGGAAGCTTAAAAGCAATCCTTACTTTTGAGACTAAGTCCAAAATGTTTCCATGGAAACTGGGAAAAATAAAAATGCCAAATAGCAAAAGGCACCACTTAAGGTTCTGTTTCATACATCTACCAAAAATGAAAAATATTGAGCGGTTCTTGAGTTAGCGAGAAAAATAAAAATACCAAAAATAGCAGCAAAGGCACCACTTAAGGTTCTGTTTGATATATCTACCAAGTCTTGTTGAAAAATATTGAAGCGGTTCTTGAGTTATGCTCGGAAGCGAAGCCCACCCCTCACTTTTGGGACTAAGTCGGATTGTTTCCATGGAAACCGGGAAAAATAAAATGCCAAAATCTGTAAATAGCAAAAGGCACCACTTTAGGATCTGTTTGATATATCTACCAAGTTTTGTTGAAAAATATTGAATGGTTCTTGAGTTATGCTCGGAAGCGAAGCCCACCCTTCTTTAAGACTAAGTCCAAAAGCGTTTCCATGGAAACCGAGAAAAATAAAAATGACAATTATCTGTAAATAGCAAAGGCACCACCTTAGGTTATGTTTGACATATCTACCAATTTTGGTTAAAAAATATCGAGCGGTCTTTGAGTTATGGTCGGAAACAAAATGATTCTTGGTGGACGGACGGATGAGAACGGACGGACAGACGAGGCGACGACTATATCCCACCGCATTATATGCCGGTGGGATAAAAATAGACACTGCTAAATGTTGTCAAAAGTTTTGTTACATGTTAAAATACAGTAAAAGCACTGTGGAACGAATTTTGTAATTTGGCATCTTTATGAGAAATGTGAATGAACAAAATACTGCTGGATATCTTAACGACATAAGTATATATGAAATGGGTTGTGTGCTTCTGTATAACGATAAACACAATCTAAAAAATGACTTGAAATAAATGTTGAAAATGTATTTTCCTCTATGACATCAAACGATGACAGAGAGATCGTACACATATAAGATAAGGGGGCATAACTCTGCTATGCTTAAAGGTCACATGCAACGTAAAACACAACTTTGCAGATTCTGATACCTTTCGGTATGGACTTACCGAAACAAAGCGTCAAAAATGCAAATTCAACTTATAAAGTTGAAAAAAAACGCGCGAAATCGGAGTTCAAACGTTTCACTAATTTTCCCCAGACTTTTCTGGGGAATACGGGTTTCAACAGCTGGCTGCGCTCATAGCACGTGCGCAGTGAAATAGGTTCGCGCAACTTGGAAGCGGGCTGTCTGGTGAATACTCAGTGAAGGCTTTGGTGTGAGCTAGTTTCATAATGTTTTGTTGATATCTCACAGGTGCGAGCTTTTTGTATGTTATGACAGTAAATAAACTGTTTATATAATTTCATTTGTCTATTTCACCACACGTTCTTCTTACCGAGTCACTTTCTCAGTTCGATACTTAAAAGCAATGTCATTATTTAGAGTTGACACGATTTCTAACTGTGATATAGATTTGTCGCTGTCACAGACAAAACTCGATGTCTTGTTTTATTGACACCAGTGTGTCTGCCTGCCTGTCTGCTAATGACAATATTCAATACACAACTGCTATCACTGACCACATGCAATTTGAACTTAACACCAATCAGGCTATACACCATAAACAAAACACATTGATTTATGGCCCGAGTTCGGTCTCTGTCACATTATGTAATTACACAGACAGGCAGGTGTGATACTTGAACACATGACATGTTATGATGTCTGTTGATTGCAAAATGTTATACACAAAAAATGAGCATGTACTAGTATTTACAAAACCCAACTTTCTATATATACAAACACAATGACCCGTGAAGGCGGCATCTGCTAATGAACCAGGCGTTACACTTGAGTGCACACCCACCCGCTCTGACTGGGTTCGGTATCCCGGCTGCTTCGTTTCTTGGGAAGTAAACCCAAGTACAAAATATTGCACTTTTGATTTGCGATTATACGCTTATAATTTTGTTTATTTGTTTTTTCATAATCAGCAATGCATATTATATGTCATGAAGAAGTGATAATTGTGTTTTAATTATGTTTGATTTTTTGGTTGCATGTGACCTTTAACACTAGGTCATTGTAACTCAGATCACTTGGAGAGAATTTGCTGTGGATATGGACATTATATCTTAGTGATGTTTTGTTCACAGTGAACCAAACTATTCCAATCCAAAGATCCACACTGAAACCAGATACATTTTGGTATTATCACAACTTATAGGAAATGATGACATCTTATTACATTATAAAGCACTTATAAGCGAATTGGGTGGCCCTATCCGATTTTAATTTGGTTCTTAGATTCCCATAGTATAGTGTTATGAAGATGTTTTTTACTCATTTTGCACAATAATTAACTAGCCATATGTTCAAGTGAAATGAAATTACTGAAAATATTACATCTCAGTTGACGTCATGGCTTGTTTTACATACTTTGTGACATCTGAGAAAGACTACATTGTTATGTTGAATAGTATATATCTCACCTAATTTCTAGTAATTGTATAAAAAGGTCACAGTTTCTCTGTCAGAATTTAAAGCTCTTTCAACAGAACATAAAATGACTGATTTCACCATTTAAATAAATGACCTGAGTAGATAAACAATTAGATGGTTTGACTGTGTATCTTAATGTGAACACGCACACCTGTTTGACATCAACCTAACGCAAATAAAAAAGAATACTTCAATGCATACAAATATATTTTTTAGGATAAGACTTTTCTTTGTTTATGATTATGCATCTATTTCTCTTCATAAGTAGACAATGAAAGATGCAAAAACATAGCCCTTTTTGTATGGAACTATCAGATGTTAGGTTTGTCCAAAGCAAGACATGACATTTATATTTCGTTTATATTTGTTTTACAAATTTTTGAAGGAATAAAGTTACTGTTTGATATCCTCTCATTGCAATATTTTTTTCCAAATATGAATCAATGATATTATCTAAAACAATGACAGTGAATTGTAAAACGTTTGTGACAATCATGCACCTGGCCTGTCATTATACATCACTGTTTTGTCAATAAAATGTAAGCATATATACATTTCATAAAATATACATAAAATTTTCATTGTTATTGTCAGTTTTACTTATAAGGTTAAATGAAATTTCTGTTCATTAACCTGTTCATATGAAACTGCAATATTGATCCCAATATTGAATATTGCACAGCATAGGTCCTTAGGAACTAAAGTACGTTTCATCTTGTAACACTTGTGTGAAGGTATAAAATATGGTGCACTACACTAAATGTGTCAATGTATTATGAAAACATTATTCAAACAAACAAAAACTTTCAAAGAATAAACAACCTATTGCCAAAATCTACATATGATATATTGAACAAGGCTAAATGTAGATAATAAAATTAGTTTCCTGAAAAATTATCTGAATGATACGCAAAACATACATTATAATACTGGCAGTGTAATCAGCGGGATATGGTTATGGCGTTTACTCTTATTGAACCGACCTTCACCTCAAAGAAATTGCCACATTTCTTACAAAATGGCGGCTTTGGTGACATGAGTATGCAGGATTTGCTGGGACCCTTCCCTTGATTCAGCAATCGTTTGTACATAAACATGCGATGCAAGTAATCAGAAAGATTGAGTATTTGTGTATTGTTATTTGTTGTTATTGTTTTCATTGTAAGTCAAATAAGCCAAAATTGTTGATAATTACCATTGTTGTTCTGCGTAATTTGTATGAATATCTCAATTTACTGCATTGTATATATTTCTAATTTCCTATTTCTTACTACGATACTCTTTCCATTCATATTCTAAAAGCATTGAGCCAATGCATGCAACAAATAGACGAATGGATGTCTGAAATTTTGAAAAAATGTTATGCAGTGTAAAACTGAATTCTTCTTGTTTACATTTCAAACAAGCGTAGTCTTGCAAGCACATTGTTTGTTTTCACACCCATTATATATACAAAGCTTCATAGCTCACGCAATAATGGAAATGTTCAAGTTTAGAATGTACAGACATGATGGACAACTCTTCAGGACATAAGCTCACTTGGCTTTAAGTCAGATGAGCAAAAAAGCTGACTCATTTCTCGACTCACTCTTTAGCATTCTCCAGTGATCTCCTCCTTTCTCCATACTGCTCTTCCCATGTTTGCCTTTCCTTTTCAAACACCTTGTACTTGTCATCCAACTCTTTCTGCTGCTGCTCTAAACTCTTCTTCATCTGCTCTGCACGCTTCTGAAGCTGTTCACATGGAAAGATTATTTGTGTAAACTTATGTCTAAAGAACATAAATGCAAAACGCTACTGGCAAGTGAACAGTTATCGCTGCGTAACAGTTATCGCCAATACATCAGTATCACATGTGCACAGTTCCGGTCAATTACAATTCCAGTATTTTTTCCCCACGGTATTTGACAACAATAAAGGACAGCAAAAGAAAATTCTTCACGGTAAGTAACATAAGAGAAAAATTAAAGATAAAGTTATGAACCATATAAAGAAATTTTAACTTAGTCGTGTGTGTGTGTGTGTGTGTGTGTGTGTGTGTGTGTGTGTGTGTGTGTGTGTGTGTGTGTGTGTGTGTGTGTGTATGTATGTCCACAACCTATATAATAGCAAGTTCAAGTTCGGCATGTAGGCCTTAAGGACAAATGAACTACAACCTGTCAAAGGCGAACTAAAAATTTCGGGAACTCATGTTGTTTTCCAGATTTAATGGTACCAGTTGCAGCAACATATAAAGACAACGGAGGAGGGACAAATAATATTCTATTTTCCTCACCACAGTTGCTAATCTTGATTGGTTCTCTACTGTGGGCTATGAAAAGTAATATATATATATATAATTGTATATATGTATATGGTTTGCTGATCTGTTATGTGTATTCCCAGTATATTTGCATGTGAGAAAACATCTACTTATACAGTGTAATGAACATAGAGAATTTTGGAACTGGTATGGGATTCATGAACCACCTTTAGTTCTACATGATGATGGGGCCAGAGCAATCTCTGAAACGTTGTACCAAATAATTAAAAGAAGATGAAACCCAGAAAATTCTCTATGTTCTTCAAATAGCATCTTCTAAAATGCCACTCAAGCATCTATTTATACTGCAATGATTACCTTCCACCGTGTTATATAAAAACACGATCGGCGGCAGTGAACGGGATGGACGCATCGGTGAAAGCTAATTAAGTATCATAATCAATTCTGTTTCATTAATTTAACGAACGACGGATTAATTTTGTAAATACCACTTAAATATGGCGATAACTGTTCGGTAGCCAGAACACATTCAAACTTTCACAAGTCCATGCACTGACATGGTAGCCTGAATATGTGACAATTTCCATAAACACACTGCTGATAAGTTACCTACAATAGGTTCTTCTCAGCTTGCAACAATCAATCTTACATGTAATATTGCACAACAATACACAACAGCTTCATTTCCATGAACAAAGTTTCAACTCAGAGCTGTACCTGCCTTCTAAGATTTTAGTTGATTTGTATTTCAAAATCCACAAAAAATATAAGAATATTTTGAGTTAACTGTGTCTGTGAAAATGCTTAAAAATATAGATTCACATGTGTATATATATATGTGCTAAAACAGAAGTCTCCAAATCTTTACTTTATAAATAACATCTCTAACTTTCTCTCCTCCAGAAGACATATGTCACAATGAACGCTTTGACCCCAAGGTACTAAGTACCACATTTCTAGCTACTGTTGTAAGATAATCTCTATCTCTGTGATGTGAAAGGCTATATTAGAACGCATGTAATTTCATCTACGACTAATACATTGGCAAAACAGTTGAAATCATGTTGACACCACATGTGAAAGACCTATATAATCATTTGAAATGGTATAACCTTGTAACACTATTAATTGTGACCTTAAAGAACAAATAAACTTTGGTTTTTTTGCACTCTTTTAACCATTACATATGAAAGATTTGTGGTTAGTCTTATGCGGAACACCAAATTCATTCTCTAAAAACCTTGTTAATTAATTAAAAGTTTAATTAAAAGAGCGATTAAAAGTTGCCAAAAAGTTGCCTGCTTCACTTTCACCCGCCAACGAAACCACAGTCACGTTACGTAACTCTTTCGCCAGAGCACTGCAGTGATGTGATGTGAGGAAGGATTTTCAGTTAGTTGTATATAAAGTGTGTAGCAAGCTCGTCATTTTGATGATTTCTCGACATCAATGAAGACATGCCGAATCTTTGCGTTGTCGGGCGATGGTGTCACCATGCACAGATTTCCACTGAGATACCGCAGTTCGTGCTAAATGGGTTATGTTTGTGAGTGCGAAGCGAGCGTTGTGAAAGCCTGTAACGATATCTTACTTGTGTTTAGATCCCTTAACGGAAGTTAAAGAATCAAAACTACTTACTAAATGGAGAAAAATATGTATATGATTGATGACCAAAAGGATTTTCCATGACACAATTTGTAACACTACATTTCTTCCTCGGAAGCGAGGTTGTGGTCGAAGTGACAATAATATTGTAAGTAGTATTATATTGACACCCACCTCGCTTCCACGAGAGAAATTGTTATGTCATAAGCTATGTCACGCAAAATCCTATTGGCCATCAATCAATACATATTTTACTACCAGTAGCAAGTAGTTTTGATTTTGATTTTTGAAAATCGTGAAGTCACGGGCTAAAGTATGTTAGAATTAATGAGATTATGGTTTGTTTTCATCAAGTTAGAAAATCAAAACTACTTTCTACTTGTAGTCAAATATGTATTTGAATCATGACCAAAAGGATTTTGCATGACACAACTTCCAACATAACAATGTCTTCCACAGAAGCGAGGTGGAGTGTATTCAGTATCGATTAGTAAATCTACATACAGTGGAGACCGCCTAAGTAAAGACCGCTTAACTAAACAGACCTGATAGGTAAACACTTTTCTTTGGTCCTGGCAAATTTCTTCATTAATTATCACTATTAGAGTCTGGTTAACTAAACTCGGATAAGTAAATAATACCGCTTAACTAAACGTCTTCTCACGGTCCCTGGAAGTAAATGACCAAAAGAGACTGGATAACTAAATTAGTGATCACCACATAATCCGACATGAGGGGCGCGTGTCAGTCTCCAGCTAAACAAACATCCTACTTACAGCTCGCTGTCAGCACGCAGTTGACAATACACTGGCAACTGGAGGCCAGCCCTGATAAGTGGTCCATTGTTACATATGCATACATATACATGCATATGGTTGTCATTTGAAGGTTTTTATCAGTTTGGATAAGTAAAATACATTATAAGTAAACAATTTTGGCGAGTCCCTTGAAATTTTACTTATCAGATTTCCACTGTACATGAACACTACCTTTTGACAAATCCGCTGTGCAAGATAAATGTAAGTAATCAATCAGCGTGTTATCGGTTAATCCTTTGATTGATGTTTATAATGTTGAGTATTTACTCCAGACACAAGAAATGCAAAATGGAAACCTTTGTCGGGTAATCTAAGTGGTGTTACGACTAATTATACCTGTTATAAATTCATTAATTGACCATCAAGTGAATGATTACAAATAACATGTGTAGGTTTATACCACCTAACATGGGTTACAACAAGGGAGTATTAATTGGTGTATTGCATGCAATTATCATTGCATGTAAAAACTTATGGGCCGACACTATTTTGAAAATACAATGTACGAACATAACTTCATTGTTGCATAAGAAATACATATAAGCACTTGCTGTGTGCTAAAACTGTCTGTACCTATTTACCTAAGTAAATTTTAAGATTCTTCTAGCAATGGCAAAGTGGGGTTGTTTAGTTTACGTATTCAAATATCTCAAATGTCAATTTTTAATATCATACACAGTTGACGTCATATTTTTACATGACATGATTAAATATTGAGGTAAAAAAACTACAGAAATTGGAAAAATTTGGATCAGTCATACCATCCAGGCATTAGAAATCATGAAAAAGCCAACACTGCTTTGATACTTTATTACAATCAGACAAGAACTACCGGGGTGAAAATTAAACAAGAAGACAAAGTCATCAAAATCCCCAGCAATGGCAAAATACTCTTCATGATTATGTCTACGAGTTATGATTATGTCAAATATTTAGGTGTGTATATAGAAAAGTGGAAGGAGAGTATTTATTAAAAGGTTTTTAAAGTTCTGCTCCAGAAAGGAGCACCATCACCAATTTCAGTCTAAGTCGAACTTGTTGCCATGGAAACGCCAAAAATGTTTTATTCAGAATTCCAAAACTACAAAAAGACACCAGTACACCACCAGACCAATCTATGTGCCAAGTTTGGTGAAGAAATAGCGAAGGGTTTTAGAGTTCTGCACCGGAAAAGAGCACTACCACCAATTTCAGGCTAAGTCAAACTTGTTGCCATGGAAATGCCAAAAATATTTTATTCAGAATTCCAAAACTACCAAAAGGCACCAGTACACCACCAGATCTATCTATGTGCCAAGTTTGGTGAAGAAATATTAAACGGTTTTAGAGTTCTGCTCCGGAAAAGACAAATGTGCACGGATGGACGGTGATCCAGGACATAACCTCGCTCACACAGGCTTCAATTTGACTGATTCCAGTAGCGGTTTCAGATGGCTTTATAGATATGGAGGTCTGATTGTTGTAAGTATAGAGATGAAACATCAAACTGTGTTTCCTGATCATATCACCTATTGGAAGGATATATATGCCGAAAAGCAAAGGCCCCTGCACTAAACCCTGTGGAAGACCAACGATAACTGTTGTTGCCAATCTTGACAACCTGACTTCTGTCTAATGTCAAGTTCTTAAAGGTCACATAAACCCTAGGGGGTAAAAATACATAAATCACTAACTGGCATCGTTATAAATGAAACCCCGTCATTAAAACTACTCATTTCGACCTTTAATTGACTTAAATCGACCTTTGTGACATCAGTGCACCATTCTCACCTGCGAACGAAATTTCAACCAATCAGAGCAGCGCGCCTCTGTGACGTCATATGAGGAATAGCTTTGAGGGCCGATGCAGAATTCATCTACATTTTAGGGGGTAAATTATCTTGTTTACAGGCTTGTATAAACCTGAAATCGTGACAATTGTTGTGGAAAATGAAAGGTATATGTTCTCACAATCTACTGTCATTTAATTTTGTCTCCTGCTTTGCCTAGTTTCCAAGTTACAACTTGTTTTCATAGACGCTTCTGTCACAATTGATTGGTGTCGTTAGGCCCTATTTGTATAATGACTGATCCAAATTGATCCCATTTCTGTGTTTTTTTACTCTCGATATTTAATCATGTCATGTAAAAATCTGTTTGTATTCTCAAACAGTGTCGGCCCATAAGTTTTCACATGCAATACAGCAATTAATACTCCCTTGTTGTAACCCCGTGTTAGGTGGTATAAACCTACACATGTTATTTGTCATCATTCACTTGATGGTCAGTTAATGAATTTATAACAGGTATAATTAGTGGTAACACACTTAGATTACCCGACAAAGGTTCCCATTTGGCATTTCTTGTGTCTGGAGTAAATATTCAACATTATAAACATCGATCAAAGGATTAACCGATAACACGCTGATAAATTAATTACTTTTATCTTACACAGCAGAATTGTCAAAAGGTAGTGTTTATGTATGTAGATTTACTAATCTATACTGAATACACTCTGCCGTGTCGGTGTCTGCGTAAAAACAACGTCCTTCTTTCAAAGGATTAACCGGCAATACATTGATTGATTGCCCATTATTGGCTAACTAAATTACTGTTTTTAATGAAAGGCGGACATTATGCAATTAGTTGCCAGGTGTGCTATCTTGGGTGACCAATGAGACCATACACCAATACCTTAAAAGATTTATCACTTTTTCGTATATTAAACTGTTAAAAGACACATCATTTGGAACAGTTTTGTGGATATTGATGGATACATTCCTCAAACAAGGTAATGGCCTGGTATTGTTCCTATAACTTTAATCTGTTTTAATTTTAATATTTGCATTTTGTTTTTTACTCATTTGTTGTAGCATTCAACAGAATCATTGTTTTCACCGTGAAGTGTAATGAGACAGACAACATACACTAGGGTGTGTGTGCGAATTATGATTCACATTGGCAAACTATAAAATGTCTAAATATTACAGTTCTGTTATAAATTCACTATAAGTATCAGCAGATCGTCAGCTGTTTATTTAGTTTCAAAATGCATAAAAGTATGATAATAAACTAATTAGGATTATAAGACCAAATATAAAGACGCACATTGACTAGTATCTACATACTGGTGAGTGCACATTAACCATGTGAATGTAGCAAGAAATTTATCGCTACAGTATTGTGACTTGACCCCACCTCGCTTCCGTGGAAGAAATCGTTATGTTATAAGTTGTGTCATGCAAAATGCTTTTGGTTATGATTCCAATACATATTTAACTACGAGTAGAAAGTAGTTTTGATTTTCTAACTTGATGAAAACAAACCATAATCTCATTAATTCTAACAGACTTTACGATTTTCAAAATGGCGGCGTACCTGTCGGGAACATCCGCAGTCTGTGGATAAATGCTATTTAGGTTTGTTTTCCCCGAGTTACAAAATCAAAACTACTTTCTACTGGTAGTAAAATATGTATTTTATTGATGACCAATAGGATTTTGCATGATTATAGCTTATAACATAACAATTTCTCTCTGGCAGCCAGGTGGGTGTCAAATATAATACTACTTACAATATTATTGTTACTCGACCACAACCTCACTTCCGAGGAAGAAATCGTTATGTTACAAGTTGTGTTATGGAAAATCTTTATGGTCATCAATCATATACATATTTTACTATAACTAATAAGTAGTTTTGATTCTTTAACTTCCGTGAAGCGATCTGAACACAAGTAAGATATCGCTTCAGGCTTCCACAACGCGCTTCGCGACTCACAAACATAACCCATTTAGCACCTAACCGCGGGTCCTGTGGAAATCTGTGCATGGTGACACCATCGCCCGACCCCTAGGAGCAATTGACGACAAAGCAACGATTCGGCATGTCGCCGTTGATGTCGTGAAATCATCAAAATGATGAGTGCTACACACTTTCTATACAACTAACTGAAAATCGTTCCTCATATGACGTCACTGCAGTGCTCTGGCGACAGAGTTACGTAACCTGTCTGTGGTTTCGTAGGCGGGCGAGAGGGAAGCAGGCGACTTTTTGGCCACTTTTAATCGCCCGGTATTAATTAACCACAAGTTTTTAAAGAATAAATTTGGTGTTCCGCATAAGACTAACCACAAATCTTTCATATGTAATGGTTAAAAGAGTAACAAAAAACAAAGTTTAGTGGTTCTTTAAAGCATACAAATGCTCGTTTGCAGCTGCTAAAGCTTTACTGACATTGTTTATAAATGGCAGTTTTGAAGAGCTGGCAAAGAATTTCTAATTTTGAACGACACCATTGTTTTTCAGCTGCACAGCATATATGTTTCTGCTTGTAGATGTCATCATCATACCAGTCACAGTGAGGACGAATGACAACAGAACTAGACTTCAGAGGAGCATGCTTATCCAAAATTTGTGATAAGCAAGTAGTTAACACATCAGTCTTATCATCAACTCCACAAGAATCGGAGTGACTGTAGCAGCTCAGAAGATTCAATGTCATTACAAAACTGTCTAATGTCTATATTCAAGTCTTCACTTGCTTAGGTTTATTGAGTTTGACAGAGCACTGAATGATCAGATATCTGTTTGTCACTGACATCGATGACATCCAGAATATAACAACTATCCTTGGTTATCACTAGTTCTAGTGTGACCTGGTCGATGACCTAGGAGACTGAAAGATGCAAGCATGTCACAGGAAGATATAACACAAAATCAACATGGATATTGAAATCCCCCATTAAAATCAGATAACCTTTTTCAAAGGCAGTTTTGACAAGGCTGGACTAACATTCAGGAACACTTGTTACATGAACACTTGTTACATGAACACTTGCCTTGAAATTTTGTGAAGAAGAACCCCATCCCAGTTGCTTTAGTGAAGGTAGCAATCAATATCAATCATAACAAAGGTTATGCGACAGCACTTTGGTGTATTGCTGGATAGTGCAAAACAAAATATGCATACACATCCATTTTCTGTCAACTACACTCCATTTCAAGGCGTGGGTAGATGCAATATGATAGTAATGCGGACCGAAGTTCTAAATATCGGAGTGAGTGAGTGAGTGAGTCAGTGTTTTACGCTGCTAATAGCAATATCACAGCTAGGGACACCAGAAAACGGTTTCACACGTGGGGAATCGAACCTGGGTCTTCAGCATGACGAGCGAAGGCTTTAACCACTAGGCTACCCCACCACTCTAAATAAATATCGTAGGTACAGACGATTTCACTGCAGTTAACATAAACATTCTCTTTTGACATTTTGAGTAAAATCATTAAGTAGATTGCAAATATACTGACTGACTGACTGAGTTTAGTTTTACGCCGCTTTTAGCAATATTCCAGCAATATCACGGCGGGGGACACCAGAATTGGGCTTAACACATTGTGCCCATGTGCAGTGATAGAAACTACCGGTCGCCAGCTCGCCAAATGCGACTGAATGTGCATTGGGGCGACCAAGTTTTTTAAAAATGCACAATTTTGTCGCCAGTCAAAAAAGTTCTGGGCGACTAGATTTATCTATACGTGTCAAATAAAATGTATGTAATTCATATGCTTTTTCAGATGTTTTAATCACTTATCAATTGCTTGAATAAATCGCAATACCTTAAAACATCGGGAAAAGTGCGTGCTGTTGACTATAGCGCCATATTTACATCCCGGTTGGCACCGATGTAATACTGTATTTGATTGGCTCATATAGTAACAGTAGCCAATCAGGAAACGTCTTGTTTATACGGCTCACTTTTCCAACATGGCGGAAGCTTGGTTATTTCTCAAACGTCAGCCGGCAAAGCCCCCGGCGAGCAAATATGCCAAGTAAGTTATAATCTAGACATTTTAACGTGAAATCACATACATGCAATAATTTGAATATGACTTTTATTCATCAAAACACTGATAGAATTCATATGTTCAGTCACGATCAGGGATAAATCGGCAGCTAAGCAATTTCAGGCTAAGTCAAACTAGTTGCCATGGAAACGTCAAAAATATTTTATTCAGAATTCCAAAACTACCAAAAGGCACCAGTACACCACCAGATCTATCTATGTGCCAAGTTTGGTGAAGAAATATTAAACGGTTTTAGAGTTCTGCTCCGGAAAAGACAAATGTGCACGGACGGACAGAGTCCATTTTAATACCCCCTGCAAAACTTGTTGCGTGGGGATAAAAATCTGCAAATAGCAAAAGGCACCACTTTGGGATCTGCCTCACATATCTGCCAAGTTTTGCAGAAAGATATTAAGAAGTTTTTGAGTTATGCTCCGGAAACAAAGCCCGTCCCTCCCTTTAAGACTAAGTCCAAAACAAGTCCATGGAAACTGAGATAAAAAAAAATCACAAAAATCTGTAAATAGCAAAAGGCACCACCTTACGTTCTGTTTGATATATCTACCAATTTTTGTTGAGAAATATTGAATGGTTTTTGAGTTATGCTCCGGAAACAACATGATTATGGACGGATGGACGAGGCCGGGGGGATAAAAAAGCAAACAAGCATTGCCACTAAGGTGACATAATCCCCGTCGCAAATTATCAAATCAAACTTATAAAGTAATGAAAGTTTAAGTTAAATGTCAACAAAAACATGACCAGTCAACCTCTCTTGATATCTTGCTCTTAAGGTGTTCAAACACACACATATTTTCAAGACTGACTTTGACCTTGACATGAATGTCATAGTGTATGAAATATGCAAAAAATAGTACTAAAGAAATTGCTTATTGAAAAACATTTAAGGGAAGTCTTGAAAATCCAGTGAACCGTTCTTGAAATATCTTGCTGACAATTCAGGTTAACATGCTGAAATCTTCAAAGTGTCGCTGTGACCTTGAAAATTAAGTGAAGGTCACCAACATCGACTGGGCCCTGCGCCTTCACTGGATGAAACTTGGTGTCAAATATGAAGAAACTCCAGTGAATTATTCTTTAGGTATCTTGCTGACAAGCATAACCTGCAGGTTAAGATGCTGAAATTTTCAAAGTGTCTCTGTGACCTTGAAAATTAAGTGAAGGTCACCAAAATTGACTGGGCCCTGCACCTTCCCTAGATAAAGCTTGGTTTCAAATATGAAGAAAATCCAGTTAACAGTTCTTGAGATAGCTTAACATGCATTTACATGCTGAAATTTTCAAAGTGACGCCATGACCTTGAAAATTATGTGAAGGTCACCAAAATCAACTGGGCCCTGCGCCTTCCCTAGATAAAGCTTTGTATTGAATATGAAGAAAATCCAGTGAACGGTTCTTGAGATAGCTTAACATGCAGGTAAAACATGAAAGTCCCCTTGTGATCTTGAAATGAAGGTCAAGGTCACCAAACCAGACTTGGACCTTTCTTATACTGTGATGAACCTAGGTACCAAATATGAAAAGAATCTGAAGAACAGTTCTTAAGATATTCCAATTAGTTCGTACGTACGGACGGAGCCTAATACTATATCCCCCGCTTCGCGCTAAAAGCGCGGCGGGGGATAACAAAATATACAACAAAATAAAACCAAAATTGCCTTTTAGTCCATGGCTGACAGCTTGAGATTGGCAAAGGATTGACCTTAATGTCAGCACACTACATCACTGGATCAGTTCTGTGCATGACAGTTATACAGTGACAACAAAATGATACCAAGAGAATTCATTTGAAGTATCCATGTACCGTATATTACCGTAGATAAGCCAAATTTTGAGGGGGAAAAAAAGCAGTCTGTAGAAGGGGGTCGGCTTATCTAAGAGATATAATTTCAAGAAAGTATTTTTCAGTTCGTCAGTGCCCTGTCAGGATGATCTTACATGTTAGCGGTACACCTGCCTGGAACAGCACTGGAAGTTTACGACGATTACAGCCACTTTGTTATAAATGATCAATAAAATACATATTAAAGTATTGAGTTTAATTTTATATTAATTAAATATTAAATATTAAGTTTTGTACCTACCTATTTACACACAAAAAATCCACAAAAAAGAGAAGTCATAATCCTGTCCGGTCACCATTTGACATGTGCCGATGCGATCAGCTGTTTCCTGTGACGTCACATACGGTGTATCATAAAGAGTCAAATCATGACATGGGGGCATGGTGGGCGAGCTGTCTAAGGCGCCGTGCTAGTAAGCGAAAGGTGCCTGGATTGATCCAACTTGTGAATGGGTGTAAAACCCTTGGAGCTAACATTACTTGCAGGCTCTTTCAGTGTTGTCACAATCCCTAGTGTGCAGTGCACAACCCTGTGCACTTAAAAGAACCCACTCATCCGATGGTAGGTGACCAGATGGTGGACACGTGAAAATTTGCAGACAGCTAGTTTACTTGCGGGTATAGTAACGTGCACTATCACAGGACAAAATACTGTGACTATGTGTCCCAGTCCATTCAGCTGCAAATGGGTACCTTGTGAGGACGAGTCTGTGTGATAACTTGTTGCGCCTAACAGGCTGCATAAGTTGAATACTCCCCAGGGAGTTGAGTTGGTTAACACAATGCCAGAATAAAAAGGACATCCGTTGATCAAGGGAACACTCCAGCGCCTTGAGTATGTACAAGTTACGTGGATATGTGCGCTATATAAATATCCTATAATAATTATTTTTTTTAAATCATCTTATGTCTACTCACATCTGCTTCACTGTCCTTCAGCTTTTGTTTTTTTTCTCTTTCACTTTCATCTCGAAAACTTGTTCCATCTCTGCCTCCATTTTCTTCATCTTGAGGTCATGCTCACGTTTCTCTTCAGCCATCTGGGTCAGTGGGTCTCTGTAACAAATAATCACAAGTTGCAGACCATAAACAATAATCTAGTCAATGAGAGAAGCAACGGTTACCAACTGGATACTATTATAAATGATCCCGTAGATACTGAACACAATGGTCATCAGCAGGCTACATGAGACAATCATCCAGTTGATGCTGAACACAATAATTATCTGATACATACTATAAAAATGATCCAGTTCATTCTGAAATTAATTATTTCCAGCTGCAGAAAATGTCTGCTGACTATTGAATAAACAAAAAGAATATCTTACTTTGTGAGTGAGCCTGGCTTAACCTTCCCATCTCCTCCAACCGGAGCTAACTTGCTGTAGCGGTAGTTCTCATAGTGGACATTGTTGGTAACATCCTTTAAGTCCTGCATGTGAGTCCTTAAACAGTCCAAATACTCAATCTTTACATCACTGAATATATCCAGGTAGATCATCTGTAGTGGCTGTGCACCCTGAGCATTATTTTTCAACAAGAAAATAATTTGCATTACAATCACCATGTTTTCCTGATCTCCCTTCAGAAATAGAATGATGAACCAATTCAGTTTCACCATATTTGGGTACATTTGACATCACACTTGTCCAACTTGAAGTACCATTACAACTTAAAACAGAAAGGCACATGCTTCCAGCTCCCTCAATAAGAAAGTTATAAATATTATACAGTCATCCCTCACCATAACACGGACCTTGGGGTACATGGGTGACCCGACCCCCCCCCCCCGTGTTATTAAACACCTGTGTTATAGTATCATAACAGAACTGCTATTTCGCCTATTGTGCCCAGTCAAAACTATATGGTATTGTTGGAGGTGAAAAAACAAACTTTGAAAATGAAAATAGATATATACATGTACAGGACACTTGCAATCAAACATCACCAAACATGATAATTCAGTTGTTGTTCCTGTTATGCTACCTGTTATTTAAACATGCCGGAAATAGCAATCAGCTGTGCACAGATGTTTTGGTCCAATGTTTTGGCCGATTCAGTTAAACCAATATATCAAAGAATTTCTACGATATCAGAATAGTTATAAAGCAGTTATATTAACAGAGATAATATAACATCGTATAAGTATAAATTTCTATTAGCATAATAATTAATATCTAAGCAATGGGTAACATGGCTGTATACATATACGTAGGAGACATTTTGACAAGCAGTTGACTTCCCGTGGTATGTGCCACTTTGGTTGTAAAAACAAGATGTTGGTATTTAATTGTCCAATATGACTTCAATGAGTCAATAACGCGGGTCTAGGGGTCAATGGTTGACGAGGCAGTAATCTGTTCGTGATTGCTGAGAATAATGTGAAATACGATACGCGAATAAAATGAGGTGATGCCATTACACACATTTTCTCCGTTGTCACTGTAAACAGTTTTAATGAATGAAAATGGGATTGAATTTGATTAAATAAAATGAAATTATGTGTTTCTGACATCATAGGTTCTTGGATCTCAGTGTTTACCCGCGTTATAACGTGGTGTGTTGCATCAAAGAAAACATCGTAAGTACTCGGCTGATGGCATGTCTTTATGATAAAGATGTCTTTTATAAGTTATTACGATGTTCATCTGATTATTCAAGAAAATCCTGAATGTTTTTAAGCATCTGAAAAACATGGATATGAACGATGAACACTGTTCATTGCAATCGCTAGTTTACAACGTGATTAACCTGAGCTCAACAGCGGATTTGTTGATATGCTATTTTCGATGACGTGAGGTGTGATCGGCGGTACCGAATCCACAGTATTTCAAAGAGCATTATTGCAAGGTTGACTGTTTGTACGGTACATATTTATATCTATATATTAATACCATATAAAATGAATAGTGATATTTTCAATTCAACATGTATTTTTTTTTGGTGGGGGGATAAAATTATCATTTATACTTATCCTGACTTATACTAATCACTTAACACTTCTCATTTCAAAATGGTAGTGGAAACTCCAGTGAAAGAACAGAAAAAACATCTTACCTGAAAGCACCCCAAGCATCGCAATGACACCGGAAGCATGTGACAACACAGATGCCTCGTCACTCTCTCATTTCTGAAACTGGCTAGCGGAGATAGCTGGGTGGGCGCTATAGCGTATGAGTCAGGATAAGTATAAATGTTACTTATTTGATACATTTTATCCTTATTCATGACTCATACTAATTGATTGAATCCCACATTAAAGTGGTGGGATCCACCGTTTGCCTGATTCAGATCGACGATCTGTTCTACATGACCCCATGAGAATGTTTTCTTTATATATTTGGTCATCTGCTTCTTCTTCCAGAGGGGCACCACCTCCAAACTCGTGAGAGGAGTGAACCACACTGATTCTGTCGATTTTGGTTAGCATGCTTAGAATTAGATTCAATCTTGCTTACCAATGATTAACGTGTTAAGAGAATGATCCCTAAATCTTACTCATTAGTTCATCACTCATGTTCTGATTTCTCATGAAGACAGGTCTACATGCACTCTGAGTCGGTGGTTATGATCATTAAATGGTAACTTGACTTCTATGATTTTGCATGATTAGCATTAGATTTTTATCTCTCATGTCCGATTAGGTAATGCCAATTCTTGTGTGACCACTAGGGGTCTGAAATTGTATACCCTCCACATTCTCAGGAGCGAAGTCTCGGAGATAATGATTGGCAAACACAGTATCTGATTTCCAAGAACATCCGTCCACCGATGGTAGGGATGGAGAAATTGTCATGTAGCTTAGTGCGGATTTTAGCGCTCTCACTGGGTTGGAAGCTGAGCCAGGTTCTATGTTCTAATGGCTGATAGCGCAAATGCCTGCCTCAAAATTCTAGGTGATTGGTACGCAGTTGCTTTTCTTCTGGAGACTACAGACCTAAGGCATAAGTACAGGTGATGTTTGAAGTTTGGCTCATTCAAAAAGGTGCCTGCACGCGCAGACGTTCAATTTTGATATCCACCATTGAAGATACTGCAGTAGATGAGGTGGTAGTTGTGGTCTGAAGTCTTGCTGATCCAGAAATGGGGTTAAAAAACCTCTGGATGGGTTAAAATTGCAGTCTGCCCCTCCTTGTAAGTGATTGGGCTCACGTTAGTAAGCCTAACAGTGCTTGTCATTTGATTGACAGTTATCTGTTTGTACAGAGCAGCTGGCAGAGTTTCTTGTACCTTCAACCAAGAATCTTCTGGGACTTGAATCAAGTTCTGGGAGGTTAAAAACCGTTTCCAAATAAACTTGAGTTTGTTGGTTACAGATGGAACACAATGGATGGACCTCGGAGTAAAAGCCACAGGCATGGCGGAGACGGTAGTAGTAAAAGCAGCAAGCCATGCCATCATGTCTCTTAAGATATGCTGTTTGTGCCAAAGAAGGGCATCCACTGACAAGGTGTTGGACAGTCTCTGTAAATTCATTGCACAATCGACATTTCATGCAAATATTTTCTTTTAGAATCACATTTAGGTGATTGCAAATCGGAAGTGACTGGTCCTGAGCAGCAAAAAGGAAGCCCTCAGTTTCACATTTAAGACCAGCCGACTTCATCCAGGCGAAGCAGTCAGGTGGATTGCTGCTCTGTTATACACACTGCATGTACACACGATGCAATGGTTTCTCAGAAAGCTTCTCCCCAAATGACCGACTCTGGGCAGACTTGGTGAATAACTTCACCTGGTTTACTCCCATCGCTGTACCGTCCAGCAGTACATCGCCATCAACAAAATCAACCTCAAATTTCATATTATGTCCAACAACCTTGGCACGCTTAAAATAGCTGTGGAATTCTTTGCTTTCATGATGAGTCTTGACATGTATCACCAGAGGATCATCCGATAAATAAATATGTGCAAAAGTACACAATAAAATCCTATCATGAAGAGCCTCCACATTAATCAATCCCCGACCTCCAGAATTGATTGGTATATATAAACGATTTAGAGAGGAACGAGGGTGGTGAGCTCTGTTATCAGACATCAGGGTTCCAGATAAGGGCCGTATCGGCGTATGTACGGATAAAAAATATGCACGATACGGTAGGAAATAATTTAGAAAATGTAGCTAATACGCACCACAGCAATGGTGTACGGTCTTAGTATCATTTACAGGTGTATTTATCTGAAAAAAGTATTGTTTTATTGTTTATTGGCCTGTTTACACAAGAGTAGCAATATTGTGGTGCATATATGAAACGAAACACAAGATTACTGATAGTCCATTAATTTCCATTCAGTTCCATTACGCCTATATTGAACAAAATAAGGAGTACATACTCCTGATGTTGAAAAATTATCTGGAGCCCTGAGACATGATCCTTCTGGTCAGGCTGTCAAGACTCTGGATGTCTTGTTTAGTCCGATCAACTACTCCAAAGGAATAGGAAAGGACTGGCACAGCAAAAGTATTGGTGGCTTTGACCTTGTTTCGAGCATTTAGCTCTGAGCACCAGATTTTTTTAAAGCGAGATTTGTACTCGGCCCGAAGTTTCTCTTGAATCAGGGCATTCTGGAGCTTGTATTATTATTATTGGATATAACACATATCCACGCACTAGTGCATGCTCAAGGCGCTAGTATTTTCCCGTTGTTCATTGGATGTCAATCTCAGCGGCACATCTTATTATCAATCTCAACTCCCTGGGGATTATACAACTCTTGCTGCTACAAGGCACACCGAGGTATTCAGGCTTTCCCATCCTTATGAGGCACCCAATTCACAGCTGGGTGGACTGGGCCACATAGTCACAGTAATTTGTCCTGTGATAGTGCACGTTACTATACCCGCAAGTAAACTAGCTGTCTGCAAATTTTCACGTGTCCACCATCTGGTCACCTACCATCGGATGAGTGGGTTCTTTCAAGTGCACAGGGTTGTGCACTGCACACTAGGGATTGTGACAACACTGAAAGAGCCTGCAAGTAATGTTAGCTCCAAGGGTTTTACACCCATTCACAAGTTGGATCAATCCAGGCACCTTTCGCTTACTAGCACGGCGCCTTAGACAGCTCGCCCACCATGCCCCCATGTCATGATTTGACTCTTTATGTATTCATGTGGCCACATCTGGTCATAAACCAACGGATTGGTGGGTTCTTTTAAGTGCACAGGGTTGTGTACTGTACCCTAGGGGTTGTGACAACACTGAAAGAGTCTGCACACGAAGTTGACTCCAAAGATTTTACACCCGGTCACAGGTGGGCTCGATCCCGGCACCTCATGCTCGCTGGATCACTAGCCTGGCACCTTAGCCAGCTTTGCCCACCACGCCCCTTGAGAAATCAAGATTATCATCTTGTGACTCTTCACACACTGATGATGCTGGTGTTGACTACATTGCAGGTTTATGCATCCCCGTTGAATGATTTTGTTACTGAATGGCAAACAACACTTGTTTTGTGATATAACTCACAATATCTGGATGACTAGCTGATGACTAGCCTTCAGCCTGAGTGGAGGTCTGTGGCTGCGTGAAGCTCTGATGCTGCGAGAAGGGCTGAGCCTGCGTGAAGGGTCTCTTAAAAGACCCTCTTGAGTGTGAAGTTTGCGTTGAAGGTGTCTGCATTACTACCACTTCAGGTTCTAAAACCAGTGGACCCTTTGCGAACGATAAATCATCTGCATTGCATGATGTATTCTTCCGAGAATCTCAATATCCTCCATCAGCATGGGTGCAATCAATGCATCCAGATGTTACTGTAGAAGTTGGCTTCATGGAGGACTTCCTTGTAGATATATTCTTAACCTTAACTAGCTTTTGCAGACTGCTATACTTTTTCAAAGGAGATTTCCTCTCATCGCTATTACCTCCTGATCAACATGAGAATCACGCAGTGGAATCTCATTTGCTGACTGAAAAGAATCCTTATTAATATCATGTGAAAGTATATTGTCCACAGGGGATTGTAAAGGAACGAACTCACGTTCAGACATGTGCTTGGTTGTTTTGTCTCTAGGTGTTGAAGACTGTGATGACGCCCTGGAGTTTTCCCACCCTTTTTTGTCCATCTTTTTGCGTTGTAAGGCAAATACGTAATTTGCAAATTCGTTATCCCCAAGAGGACGCGCAGAAACTACATTTAGAACTTAAATTGCAGTTGGAAATGACGAAAGAAAAACAAGTGGGGGGGGGGTCCTGTCGGATATTCTGAATTTACAGATAGAGCACGTTTTCATGGCTCATTAAATACAACTTTTGAAAAATTATCCATGGTTATGATGTACAAAGGATACATGAAGAAATCCAAGCATTAATTCTGATGGATGACTCATTATAAAATAGGATTAGCTTGGATTGTTAAACAGAAGAAATTTTCTTCTCAACCGTCAGAGGGGGCAATAATGGACAGAGTGACCAGTTGCCGCATGGTCATAGGGGCGCTGATGCACATGAGCGGGAGGAGGTGTGTTCGGTGAGATGTTTTTACTGTTCTTGGGAACATAGAAACAGAGGTTTCCACTGTACCTCGGGCAGAAAAGGGAGAGAAGCAAATAATATAAGCCAGGATAAGGAAAAATTATAGAAATCTTATTTGACTTAATGAATATTCAATTTAAAATTACAAGTAATATGCCGCTTAGTTACCTTACCAACAATGTTATAAGCACTTCTTTGTAATAACATCTCTTCTGTTTGTAAACTCATGTGCCCAATACAGTACAACTTTGAAAGAGCTCCAGCTAACTAATAAAGATTTTTGTAAGTGCTTCCAGGTTTATAATATCACTTAGTGGTAGGAAAACACATGCCCATTGCAGAACATCTTTAGACCAGAAACTCATTCTGAATACCTGAATATTTAAGTAATAAGCAGTTTCATTACCATGACCCTCTATTTCAGGATAGAACTGCCAAGAGAACATCACTTGTTTCAAACAAAGGTGTGAGGCTGAGATATATGACGTGTTCATTTCAACAATACTTCTTGAATGCAACCTTTTACAGGTAATTGTGAATGGTCCACAAAATGAGACCTTGACATTAAACATTAAAGAGGTATTAAGTCATGAATGAATAAAAAAATTAATGAAATTTGAATCATGAGTGACTTACCTTATGAGCATATTTCTCAATGCTATGAAGTCATTGTGTTCCAGATTTTCAACTGAAAGATAGTAGATACTTCATTGGAAATAATTTGAAGCATACCAAAGCCCAAAACAATACAAAATTGTTTGTACTACAGATTTATGGGGCCAAAGAGAGAATAGAGGAGAGGACAAAAAAAACACATGGGGTAACTGCTCAGAAACAAAGTTATTCAACTCAAAAGATGCAAAATTGAACCTGATGTAGCATGTCCATGACAGTTGAAAACAAAATCTCCTACTCAGTCAGTAACTTTCATTTCTGCTACTTGAAAAGTGTTCTGTATGACACTTGGCTATGGCACATAAATTACAAATTCAAAAACCATAACCAAGTTTTACTAGTTGTTATATCCAGTTACCCAACATTGTACACACAACAGTAAACAGCAGGAAGTGGTAAGATTGGAAGAAAAATGTCAGTTGTCGAAATGAATTTTTTTAGGCTTCTGCTATATTCCGTTTGATTTAATTTTAGACGGATGAATTGCTCACTAACACAAAATCTAATAAATGCAACAAAACCAAATTTTGCAAAGTCCCATGAAATCGACAGACCAACTCTGATGATTATTTCATAATTTTGGACACCCGAATAAAAATGTTGTTTAACAAACGATCATTTTTTTGTTGTCACTTGTTGCTATCTCTTACGAGGGGGGACCACTTGCTTGTAGAACAGTTAGGTGTGCGAGTTGCATGTGTGAAATTGAAATTTCACTACCCACGCTTGTTGATTACCTGGCTGTCCTACCAGCAAGTGGTCCCCCTCGTAACAAATAGCGAAAAGTGACAACAAAATAATGATTGTTTGTTCACTCAATTAGGCTGAGAGATGCATTTAAGTATGGCTGAGAGATGCGACAAATTAAGTTGCTCCCCACAGTGAGTGACTCATATGTGTGTCAATAGAAAGCACCTCTTATTCAGAGAGAGACGCACATGTGCGTCTTACTTTTTAAAATCGCATTGTACCTATTATTTCAACCAATTTAGTAGTTCGGAGCAAAGGTTAGCTTTTCTTGCGTGAGATGCTACCTTCAGTGTTAATCAGAAGAAGTATTTAAAGTGTTTTGATAGCAATTGCTAATAATTATAATAGGCTTATACAGCGTTTGGTAAATGAACACATGTCAGTGAGAAAGGGGATTATGAGATGTTTTTACAGAGTTAAGTGTCTGGCACTCTTCATTGGGAGTGGATACTAAAATACTCTTTATGCACATTGACTGAATTAGATGTAATGGTTTAGAGGTTACTGAAGACAATATATTCTTCAACTACCTATTAAATATGAAACAATATACAAAATTTCAATTACATACAAAGAATTCAAACATAACAGAAAAGTTTGAATTTGCTTTTTAGGTATTATTACGTTGTCATGTTTCATATAATGAATCGTAATCACAAATAATTATACATCCAAGCTCGAATAGATTAGACATAAATTAAATTGCTAATTTAAAGCTTACTGCATTGTAACTATTTATTTTTCATAATCTAAAGTTGATAATGTTACCTAATCGAATATCAAGTGATAACTCTCCCCTTTGCATCGACACATAATAATATACATGTCAGTGGTACTACAGCACTGAAATCTTTTACTACGTTTGTTACAAAACACAGTTGGTAATTCAAAAAATTCTTAGACATAGACAGAAGTTATATCATAAGTTATTACATGTAAACAATACAAAGGTATTTCAAGCATTTGTGTTCAATGCAATTTGCATGACTATTGTGTAAAAACGTTTGTATTTGATCTTTGTAATTATCTGATCCGGTATAATTATCACGTGTATCAATGAACTCAGTCTCCATTGATCCATCATCAACAAGCAGTTGTCACTACGGTGACATAATCCCCCGCCGCAAATTATGAAATCAAACTTAAAGAGTAATGAAAGTGAAGGTCGTAGTTTAAGATGAAGTTAAATGTCAACAAAAACATGACCAGTCAACCTCTCTTGATATCTTGCTCTGTAGTTGTTCAAACACACAAATATTTTCAAGACTAACTTTGACCTTGACATGAATGTCATGGTGTATGAAATATGTAAAAAATAGTAATAGAGAAATTGCCTATCAAAAAACATTCAAGAGAAGTCTTGAAAGTCTACGAAGAAAATCTAGTGAACCGTTCTTGAGATATCTTACTGACAATCTTAACATGCTAAAATCTGCAAAGTGTCACTGTGACCTTGAAAATTATGTGAAGGTCACCCAACTCGACTGGGCCCTGCACCTTCCCTATATGAAGCCTGGTGTCAAATATGATGAAAATCCAGTGAATGGTTCTTGAGGTATCTTGCTGACAAGCTTAACATGCAGGTTAAGATGCTGAATTCTTCAAAGTGCTGCTGTGACCTTGAAAATTTCGTGTAGGTCACCAAAATGAAGATTGGTGTGAAACATGAAGAAAATCCAGTGAACGGTTCTTGAGATATCTTGCTGAAAAGGGTAAGACGTTAAAGTCCCCTTGTGACCTTGAAATGAAGGTCAAGGTCACCAAACCTGACTTGGGCCTTTCTTATAGTGTGATGAACCTAGGTACCAATTATGAAAAGAATCTAGACAACGGTTCTTAAGATATTCCAATTCGTACGTACGTACGGAGCCTAATACTATAAACGCGCGGTGGGGGATAATAAACAGATGCGCTGTTATATGATTGGACAACTTGCTTTATGGAGTCACGCCCCTCTCTGTAATGTTTATGCATACGTGCACATCTGTAATCTTATGAACCTCGTTTGCATCCAGTATAGATATAGGCACGCCTATCTTCAAACATATTTTGGGGGGATTCAACTGCAAGTTTATACAATATAATAATTCAGTATCGTGTCACTTTTATTCTATAACACATGTACTTTAATTTGGATATTCATTCATCTGAAGGTGCAGATTATATTTACATGTACACCAAACCATTATGTTTGATGTACTAGTTGTGTGTGCAAAATGTATATGAAAATATATACTATCTCTACTCAATGGTGGATTTCAATCGTTATTATTTTATTGTCGTTCGATCTCTGAGGGCAAATAAACTCTCCAAAGTGTCTATCTACTCCTATTTGTCTTATGCGTATATTTCATACATCATTACGGTTATGTATGTCTACAATACGCAAACTGTTACATGATAGCTAGAGTTGACAAAGCCAAAACCCAGCATATCGATTGGTCAATGATATAGCCAATGATCAATCTCTATCCAAGCTGTTGAGTGACCAAATGTGCTCTTCAGAAATTTAGCCCATGTCCTATCACCTGTCCCTTTCTCTGTGACAGGTATCTCACGATACGATTGGTCATAGACAACAAATGATCAGCCACTATATTGAACAGTTAAGATACCAAAAGTTCTATTCGGGAAACTTGATCACGTCCCATCACGTGACGCTTTGTTTCATGTCTATACAAGGAAGGAATATGTATTATACAATATGTATATATGTTCATATCATAATGTATGTTTTCTGCGTTAAATCTAGATGAAACAAAGTGACCAATTATGAATCTGGTCTATGGTAGTCACAGACTAGCACATTTGTATTTTCCTTAAAATATTCAGTATACACGAGCAATGTATCAGCACAAACGCTACTTTTGTAGAAGATTATGAAGCATGTAAGTGAATTCATCTTGACAGTCTGTCATAGGTGTTTTGTAAAATTAAACCTCACACAATGATATGAGAGAGACAATTTGTTTATGTATGTCTCATCTCTTACATGCAAAGAATACAAACATATGTAGATAAAATATAAATGTACAAGCCGCCAAGAATCCACAAGAGAAACTTGCAATAATATTACATAAAATGTTGCAATATATGATATGTATTCACACCAGTTTTCTTTCCATGTAGATCTTTGAGACACAATTAAACAATCAGGACTTGTTTGTATAACTTGACAGTTTCCTGTCATCCCCGAAACCTGTCAGGGAAATCAGATGTGAATAGCACTAATTAGCTTCGCAACAGCGAGCAGGGCAATCAGCAAGGGGTTCCAGGTGTTGAGCAGTGAAGTGGCTCTTGGGCTTAATGAGTTCAACAACATTATTATTTGTGTGTCCAAAATTATGATACAAATCATCAGAGTTTGTCTGTTGATTTCATAGGACTGTGCAAAATTTGATTTTGTTACAATTATTAGATTTTGTGTTAGCAAGCAAGTCATCAGTCTAAAATGATTTCAAACGGACTATAGTGGCAAGAGACAATCGTGGCATCAAGAATTCATTGGAATTTCAGTGTTGTACAGACCTCAATACCCAATCCTCTACTAACACTATTTAGCATTGTGTCTTTCTTATTGTCCCATTTACCAAAATCTCCATTCAAGTAAAGGTTAGGCAAGTCCATATAGACTGCCCCGATTTGACATCAATGAAATTTAGAAACACATACAGAACCGTAACCAAAATTCGTGGATCGCGGTAATTACCATGATATCTAGTACATACAGTTCCACGCCTCGCTGACAAAAATGTTCCAATTTGTTTACATTACACATAAATACACTAAATCTAATTGTCCAGCACTGAGATAAATAGCCCAAGATCACTAATGCCACAAATTTTTCCTTTTACAAAATGTCAAGTAAAAAAGATATCGATAGCACCAAATTTCTCACATCTCGTCGTCTGCTTTCCGAGGTATCAATACTTACTGCAGTGAGCTGTCTTACTTAGTGATATATCGCAACTGACTACATGTGTACATAATCCACGAAACAAGGTTACGAATGGAATATTAGGCATTTTCAATATGCTGAATCAATGAATAAAATAATCAGTGAGTATACAACATGAAATCATGCATTTAAAATATTATTTTCATCACACTTCCCTTATATCCACGAATCAAGTTTACATAAGTGTATATTTGTGTGTAATGTCAATACCTTCTTGCGTAGTATGTAATAATAAAATAACTGTAATTACTGTTCTTTACATGTAAAGAACTTTCAGTTTTCTTAATATATTGAAAAAATGTAAATTTGGTATGGGCAAATGTACTGAGTCTTCTAAAGTGTGCACACAATTACCAAAGTCTACACTGTTTCTAAAACTAGTACAGAAAAGATGTGTGCTGATCTCAAGCTGTTTACAGCAATATCATCCTACTCTGTATACAAGAAAAGCACTAAATATATTTAAGTGAAGGTAACAAGTATATCAGCTAGCTGTTCACTATTTGCTGCAGAAAACTGTGATCAGTTATGCTTACAAACCGGTCTTCGCGGTGGGAAAAGAAAACTTTCTAAAACACATAGCCCTTGGAATCTTGCATGTGCATGCCCGAGCCATGAAGTGGCGAGGTCTTAAGGGGGGTCCGGGGATATAGTCCCACGTAAAATATTGAAATTTCCTTGCATTTCAGAGCATCTCATCATCATTCACAAGTCAATTCAGCTGAGAGAAACTTTATTTTATTTTGTTGTTTCCTTGGGGAAAACACGTTTTCGGTTACCTGTTGTGTTTCACATGTCCACAAGTTATCGTCATTATTTTGAAGAAGGATCAATTTAACTTTCACCCATTCAACGAGTTTACAGTTTCAAAAGAATTTTGTGAGTTGTGGATCACAACACGTGACTCAAAAATCTCCAAACTGCGAATAACTATATAAGGTATGAATTCATCGGTCTAGGTCAAAAAGTTAATAAGAAATGATTAATGACATGAAACATTTTATTCCTTCAAAATATAATGACCCAAAATACTATATAAACAAGAGTCGTCAGAAGATGACATATCCCCCCGGCCCCCACATCTTTCAAAGAACAAATCATCTGACAGTTACTTAAAGACCAGCTTGATTTTAGACTAAGTGCAAATCGTTTTCATGGAAATCATAAAAACAATAAATGACAAAAATCTGCAAATAGCAAAAGGCACCACTTCAAGATCTGCCTCACATATCTGCCAAGTTTTGCTGAAAGATATTAAAAAGCTTTCGCGTTGTGCTCCGGAAACGAAGCCCACCCCTCCTTTTGTGACTAAGTCCGAAATTGTTTCCATGGAAACTGAGAAAATAATAAATCACAAAAATCTGCAAATAGCAAAAGGCACCACTTCAAGATCTGCCTCACATATCTGCCAAGTTTTGCTGAAAGATATTGAGAAGTTTTCGAGTTGTGCTCCGGAAACGAAGCCCACCCCTCCTTTTGTGGCTAAGTCCGAAACGTTTCCATGGAAACCGGGGAAAATATAAATGCCAAAAATCTGCAAATAGCAAAAGGCACCACTTAAGGTTCTGTCTGATATATCTACCAAGTTTTGTTGAAATATATTGAACGGTTCTTGAGTTATACTCTTGAAACGAAGCCCACCCTCCCTTTTGGGATTAAGTCCGAATCGTTTCCATGAAAATCGGGAAAAATAAATATGCCAAAATTCTGCCAAATAGCAAAAGGCACCACTTTGGCATCTGCCTCACATATCTGCCAAGTTTTGCTGAAAGATATTTAGAAGTTTTCGAGTTGTGCTCCGGAAACGAAGCCCACCCCTCCTTTTGTGGCTAAGTCCGAAACGTTTCCATGGAAACCGGGGAAAATATAAATGCCAAAAATCTGCAAATAGCAAAAGGCACCACTTAAGGTTCTGTCTGATATATCTACCAAGTTTTGTTGAAATATATTGAACGGTTCTTGAGTTATACTCTTGAAACGAAGCCCACCCTCCCTTTTGGGATTAAGTCCGAATCGTTTCCATGAAAATCGGGAAAAATAAATATGCCAAAATTCTGCCAAATAGCAAAAGGCACCACTTTGGCATCTGCCTCACATATCTGCCAAGTTTTGCTGAAAGATATTTAGAAGTTTTCGCGTTGTGCTCCGGAAACGAAACCCATCCTCCCTTTTGGGATTAAGTCCGAATCATTTCCATGGAAACCGAGAAAATAATAAATCACAAATATCTGCAAATAGCAAAAGGCACCACTTTGGCATCTGCCTCACATATCTGCCAAGTTTTGCTGAAAGATATTGAGAAGTTTTCGAGTTGTGCTCCGGAAATGAAGCCCACCCCTCACTTTTGGGACTAAGTCCGAATCGTTTCCATGGAAACCGGGAAAAATAAAAATGCCAAAAATCTGCAAATAGCAAAAGGCACAACTTTAGGATCTGTTTGATATATCTACCAAGTATTGTTGAAAAATATTATATGGTTTTTGAGTTATGCTCCGGAAACGATAGCAATCCTTACTTTTTGAGACTAAGTCCAAAATGTTTCCATGGAAACCAAGAAAAATTAAAATGACAAAAATCTGCAAATAGCAAAAGGCACCACTTAAGGTTCTGTTTGACATATCTACCAAGTTTTGTTGAAAAATATCGAACGGTCTTTGAGTTAAGCTCTGGAAACAAAATGATTACGGACGGACGACAGATGGACGAGGCGACGACTATATCCCACCGCATTACATGCCGGTGGGACAATATATATGTAATTAGCAAATAATTTGAGTGAATAAGAAATAAATATCATCAAACAAATCAACAAGAAATGATTAATAACATGAAAACATGAAAAATTCTATGGCATAATAATTGAACAAATCAACACAACCTAATGGTTTTGGCCTATGGCGGAAAGAAAGTCGTCAGTAGAATGGATAGCGTTCTGTTTTTCAAAGCACAGCTATATTAGGCGGTGCTGTGTCTCTGCAGATTTTCCAAGTAAGAAATATCACATTTTCTCCATTTCCTTTACATTGGTATAATAAAATACTTAAAATACTTTAATAAAATATATAAGAACAATGAGAAAAGTTCAGTATACTTTAAAAAATATATAATATTTTTTCCTACTTAAAATACAGTATAAAATATATAAGAGCCAGGAGAAATGTTCATTCTTTTATGAAATACATGCATTTTCCCAGCCTGCCTGAAATATGAAACCCTAAATGAACCATTTCCCCACTCCAAGGCTTGTTTCTATGGAAACGCACCTCCTCTGACCACCTGACTGACACAAGGAAATTCAAATCTGGATTTAAAAATGAGCAATATATTTTCAAATTGTATGTTTTGGAGACTCTCTGCATCCATACATTTTGAAGTGAGTCTTCACAACATACTTCTTTATACTATGACTTAATATCAGCCTGAACCGGTAAGTCAATTTTGTAATATTTCATGGAATGTTCTTGAATACTACATTGCTTTGCATCTAATGACAGCTTTGACAAGGCAAGGAGGCCACACCCCATCTTTAAGCAAGTGAACCCCCACCTTTAAGCAAGTGATGTACCTTACTGAAGGTAAAGAATTTATATACATGATCAAAGTTATGTTTCGAAGTTTAAGCACAGGCTGGTAATGCTGACTGATGTACGAGTGATGGGTGTTTACACAATAAGAATAAATGTTTACATAATGGGAGGTTGCCAACAATGTGATAAAAAAATGTGAATAATGGGATTAAGATTGCTTAGTGATGAGTTGATGGACTGTAGGGCGGATGTAATCACTGGGGTATACCTGTGATTACCATGTGTAATTGTCTTGTATACAGCACTGGAAATAGCAATCAGCTGTGCTGTGCACACATTCCCCTACTGGTGATTTACTTAAAACGTACCTGATAATATAATGAGATGAATTCTGATGCAGTGATCTTTAAAATACTGTATCTGAAACTATTACTGTATATAGAGAAATATATTCTAGTATTATGTCATTTTAATTGCAGGTTGTGCTCTATAAATGTAAAATATTTATAATCATAACTAAGGTTATGCGACAGCTTTTTGGTGTATTGCCAGATTTGACCTGTCACCGATGAGGTTTCGTGCATTCCTCGCTATTTCCACTGTGAAAGCAGTTTGTTTACATGTGATCGTCCAGCTACACTAATTATTACTTTTGGCGATACAAAATATGTATGCGTATCCATTAACTGTCAACTCCACAACATTTCAAGACGTGAGTCCACACAATATGTTAGTGATTGACTTATTGTTAGGCAATATGGCCGCCGTATATATGGTCGCTGGAAGCAGAAATAAGTACAACAAGTGTTTGCCACTCATATGGCAATATTCCCCTGCAGCTAAAGAAGAATGAAATATTTATAACATTTTTACTACTTTATATTTTTGGGTCACATACAAGAAATGACTGGTGTCTGCATAATCACCCGATGTAGGCTGTCCACATAATTGAAGACATTGGGTGCAATGTTTTATAAGAGAACACGTTTGCATAAGTTTGAAAAGTGGTAAAAGTGTCGTGGTGACCTTGCAGATAAGGTCAAGGTCACCAAAATCGACTGGTGTCTGTATAATCCCCCAATGTAGGCTGTCACCAAATTTGAAGACATTGGTAACAACAGTTCATGAGATATCGCGTTAAGAAGAGTTTGAAAAGTGGTCAAAGTGTCGTGGTAACCTAGAAGATAAGGCCAAGGTCACCCAAATCGACTGGTGTCTGTGTAATCTCCCAATGTAGGCTTGTCACCAAAGTTGAAGACATTGGCTACAACAGTTCATGAGATATCGCATTAACAAGAATTGGGACGTATGTACAGACGCTGCTGAATACATAGTCCCCCGTTCCACGTTGCGGCGGGGGACAATTAGCTAATCCGTTACCGATAATTGATGCTCGGAGTCTGAGACTGAAGCATCAGATTAAAGAATCAACAACTGATGTGTTTATATAGTATACAAGATTGGTTACAGCTTGAGTCTGCTCGGATTATCTGGGACCGGACTAATGCGGCCTGACTGTATTAAATTAGAACCTAAACTTGTACAGTCACTTGTGAAAAAATACAAAAGAATACAAAAAGTATTGTATGTCATTGCAGGACTCTTCAGTACAGTGTCCTCCCGTTTTTGTTAGACCAGCCACTTGGCTGTCCAAGCTGATAGATCAACTTGCTACATAGGTTAGCATGGTGCGTTATTGGATAAATAGGTTGCTGTCTTATCAACTTAAATTATTTTACGTTCAACCACCTTTTGAATTTTGTGTTTATCAGTGGAACATCATAGCAAGCCATACTATTACCAGGCCAAAAGAGAAATGCTGCTACAAAAGAATAAGCACAGAGCTGTTAAGATAGAATGTACTGGGTTTTGCTTTATATTATAGGACCATATACATTGTGTTACAAGCCCCATGATCTATGCTAAAAACCTTTTAAGGATTTCCTTTCTGGTGAAAAAAAATCCTAGATATATTACATTACAAAGAGCTCTGAGAGAAGCTAAGAAATTTCACCTTCAACAAGTCCCCAGGGATACTGCCGACCTCGGACCCTCTTGCCTCCAGCCTCAATAACACGGTTACTGCCAACCACTGCAAATGGTACTCGATCCTGTAAAAAAACCACCAAAACTGCATTACTTGCATAGCTCTTTTGTTGAAACATACATTTCTAACCATGGACTGAATTTGAATATTGCCATAGCATAGTCATGACAGGAAATAGATATTTCCATTTTTCACATGGTATGTGGATGTATTTCAAAATGACACAATAAATATGCATTTGTCGTTGCCATTTGATCCAATTTTACCAAATTGTCTTTAAAGCTTGTGATGGGTTTTGGGGTAGCCCATTGTGTAAAGCATCCACTTACTGTGATGCCGGGATGAGAATGGGTAAGAGTGAAAAAAGAGGAAAATGAGCCAGAGGTGTTGGGGGCCATAGGCCCCCATGCCAGATCCAATGACCCCAGCAATCAAATCCGTGGTAAATTCTCATCCCCAGGCCTCAAAGTAAACATTTTTTCCAAGGAGCATGCACTCTCCTAACCTTTTTTTCTTAAGAGCCAAACAGAATTTCAAGGAGCATGAAAAATTTTCAGGGAGCAAAGAAAGAACAAAGATTGCCCAAACACAACAAAAAACAAACAAATCTTCAGAAATAAGATGAGTGTTAATTCACGACATGATGATGATAATCCATGATAGATTGCTTGTTTATTAAATAATCATACTCTAAATAGGGTCTTAACTTAATTTTGTTTGTTTACTCAGTATCTCCTGGTTGACTAACTTAACATACTACAGAAATCTGAAAGGTTGCAGAAAGTATTATTTTTATTCAGTGAATTTATACTTAGTTTATCTCAATAATTATTTTAAATAAAAATGTATTAATTTTCCTCTCAGAAAAATATGGGTATGAGTTCACATTAACTCTTTCAACACCAGTCAACCAGAAACTTTTACTGCCATGACATCAAATTCCGAGAGACTCTGAGGTCATAGATGAAGCCAATATTTATCAAGGAAAATATCAGCTTGTAAAACATTATTGCAACAACATGTCATACACCATTTGAAAGGTCTAATCCTATTGTTCACAAATATGACAGTTTTATCATATTGTTCAAATAATACCAGTACAACTTAAATATGTCAATTTTTAATGAAAGTGCAATCTTACACATTTATAACATCCAGATAAACCACAAAGGAAGCAAAAACTGCGGCCTTTTTTCCATTTGTAACATGTCTGTAACATATGGTATCCCCTTAAATTTGTCTTTTATATTTTGATTTTGACATAATCAGAAAATTATTATAAACACGTTCCTTAAATAATATGGATGGTCGTCTATTTCCCGATGACAATGGCTTTCCAGCTCGGTAACATGGCACAACAACCTCCGTTTTTGAAGGTTTAATGAATAACAGGCGAGGCGATTCGTTTGATGGCAGGTATCGTTTGAGAGCTCTTAACATCAATAATATCACTGTAACCATGCCAGGAGTATTTTCGCAGTTGTAAGAAACGATTTCATTGTATAAATATTGGTTTTTCCACCACAGTCTGCTATAAGGATCTTCACTGGTCAAAACTCATGCATGTGACCTAAGGCAGCAAATATAATGGATACCGTCCTCGTAAATGAAAACTTAATTTTTTGGGACTATGTCCAAATTGTTTCCATAGAAATTAAGAAAATCTGCAAATAGCAAAAGGCACCACTTCAAGATCTGTTTGATATATCTATCATGGAATAATAATTCATACAAAATTCATTATTCATTATTACCACTACGAGCAATATATTAGGATTCAGATATTAGGAAAATATAAAGATAGAATATTAGTAATAGCTTAGAGAAAGACTCCAGTCAAAAGTTGTAAAACTCATCTCACAGACATACTATTGAAAAAGGTATAAATTACGGCTACACAATTTCACAGATTTCAAGATAAAATCCTAGCCTAAGGTATTGAGGACTCAAGCTGTTAGAACCCTTTCAGTAATTCAGAGTTATGACCAGATGATTAAATGAACTACTTTCATAAAGTAAACATATCATCATCTATATTACAAAACTTTAAACAAATACCAATTAAGGTCCAGAGTAAACGCATCTATTGTAATCCAAGCACCAATAATTGACACATCAGATTAGGCTCGTTAAGATCTAGCCCAGGGTAAGCATCCAAGCATCCAGTAAAAGTGCCAACAAGATAAGTGCCAGTTAAAATAGGATTAACAAGATTAAGAGTAATTGCCCTGTCTTGTCATTAGTAGGACACACCCCATTTTGTATATTCCGTATTTGATAGGCTAATGTAGGTTACTCCCATTTTTGTATCAGTGAACCAATCGTAATCTCTTTATTGTTTTAATTGTAGATAAAAAGTCTCTAACTGCATTTGTCCATCTGTAGGGTTTAGACTCCCAACACAGGTCAGCTCTAGCCCTCAGCCCAGAGGGTTGTACCGACTCTCTGTGGCCACCCCATGTTATTCCGTTCTTGTAAATAAAATTGTGATTAGCTTCTCGTGACTTCGGACTCTTTGCTGAGTTAATTCCCCCAAGCAGTCCAGCACATCAGTTAGATAAGGGATTTCACCGGAACCATCACTTGGACCCAAGACCGTTATCATAATATGTGGCGGAGAATCAATGATTTTCGGAACCTCGGAGCCCAGGAACTAACTACAACCAGCTACAAGAACACATGGAATAACAAGCGACTGCATCCACCTCTGATCTCAGCACTGGATTAAGGACCACCAACTCCTGTAAAGACACCAACCAAGGAAGAAAAAGTCTTCAAAAATTGTAAGTACTACTGTACATTGTTGATTTCTTGTCTTTTCTTAATTATAGTACCGTACATACTATAAGGTGTCATGGCCAATATGGAGTCTGGTATGGAAAGTAACTTTGGAAGTGAAATTCCAACTGTGACCTTAGCTACACCCCTTGCCAAAAGTGTAATTCAGGTAACATTTGGCACTGAAACAACAACTTGTTTAATAGATACAAGGGCATCCATTTGCTGCATTTCGTCTGCTTTTCTAAACAAAGCTTTCAACAACCCTGTACTTGGAAACTCACCCTTTCCACAAATTCAAGGTGTTGGCTGTGAATTGCACAAGGTGTTGGGTTCAGTTGTGTTAGATTTTGTCATTGAAGATCAAGAATTTTCACAAAAATTCTATCTCCTGCCCTCATTACCTAAGTCAGTCCTACTAGGTGAGAACTTCCTCAATGACAACGATGCAGTTTTAGATTATAGCTGGCACTCCCTCATAATAGGCAACAGCACCTCAGATAGGAAATACATCAACTTCATCATCACTTCAGATCAAGAAATTTGTGGATTAGCAAAAACAATAGATCAGATTTATATGCCCCCTCAGAGCGAAATTAATTTCAAGGTGAGATTGCCTGAGGCAAAAGATGATTCCCTTGTCCTCATTGAACCAATTGCCTCCCTCACTGCTCATTCTGAAGTAGCAGGTGGTAGGACCCTCTGGCAAGCTGTCCCAATGAAAAAAAAAAACTGCTACATTTAGGAAAATTTAGAAGCAGAATCCTTCCTAAGAAGAAAAGTTTTTAGACAAAGGGTACAGTTGTAGGAAAATTTAGTTACATTGACAGCCACTCTATCTCAGCTTTTCGTCAACGATATTGAAATTGACTGTGACCAACCAAAATGATATTTTTAATAGAAATTCAGTTAACACTGACATTAAGACAACAGACAATGACACTAGGGATTATGTCAAAATTGCTCAAGATTTATGGATTTGACTTGACCAAGACACATGCTGGCCGCCAGACCAACAATCAAAGACTACTCAGGTTTTAGGACAAAATAGAGATTCTGGTGGGGAAAGGGTCTGATTGGAACATGTGAACCAAGCTTTTTAAACTTATTTGATATTTCATTACCTGAATCTGGAGTTTGTTAGTCATTGACTTGGTTTGCCACCAAAAGCCTTGCAGACTTAGGAAAAACTTGCATGCGAGGCATGTCATTGACAATGACACTAGGGATTATGTCACGGGCAACTCCATCCCAGACTTAGGAGAAAAAAGTGTAGGCCTTATAGGCCTTATGGTCAATCTCCTCATCTCCAAAAAGTCACTGAAGAACTTGTAGAAGATTTTCTCAAATATGATTTAATTGAGGAGTCCACTTCAATGTATTCAGCCCCCATCATCTTAGTTAAGAAACGTGACGGATCATATAGACTTGTTTGTGACTACAGAAAATTAAATTCTGTCACATTACCAATGTCATGGCCACTCCCTGTTTTTGACGATGTTGTTGATCACATTGGCAATGGCCAAGCTACAATTTTTTCCACGTTAGATCTTGCCAATGGCTTCTTCCAAGTGCCATTACACAAAGGCTCAAAACATAAAACTGCTTTTGTCACCCATCAAGGCCTTTATCAATTCAAACGTTTGCCCCAGGGCTTATCTAATTCTCCACTTTGTTTTCAGCAACTCATGAGCAAAGTGCTAAGAAAATTGCTTTTTAAAGTTGAGCTGATTTACATCGATGATTTGATAATCTACAGCAAAAACTTTGAAGAGCATCTCCAACATTTGGAGCAAGTCTTCTACTATCTCAAACAGGCAAAATTAACACTGAAGCCATCAAAATGCTATTTTGCAACAGGCAAGGTTTCATTTCTGGGTCATGTTTTATCATGTGGAGGTGTTCAAGTTGATGACAAAAAGGTCGAAGCAATTAAAACCTTCCCAATACCCAAATCACAAAAACAGGTTCGTTCATTTTTAGGCCTCACAAACTTTACAGAAAGTATGTGAAAGATTATGAGAAAATAGCACTGCCATTGAATGCATTGTTAAAAAAGCATTCAGAGGCAGAAACTGGTAAGAAACCAAAGTTCCAGTGGTCACTTGAGTGTGATCAGGCTTTCAACACACTCAAAGATGTAACACACCTGTTCTGGCTTATCCAGTCTTTGACAAAGAATTTTTTCTCGCAACTGATGCCAGTGATATGAGCATAGGGTTTGTCTTGAGTCAAAAAGATGGAAAGGATAATGAACATCCTATAGCTTTTGGAGGCAGAGCTCTGCATGGCAGCGAGAAGAATTGGAGCATTACAGAAAAAGAAGGTTTAGCTTTAGTTGAAGTCTTTAGATCATTTCGTCCATACCTTGCAAATTCGAATTCACTGTCTACACAGACCACATCGCCTTAAAATGGCTCAATGGTAGGTTAGGGTGATAATCTTTAGAACTGTCTACCTATAAGTTTGATATTGTTCATCAGGCGGCAAAAGCCAGCGGGAATGCTGATGCGCTCTCATGCAGGAATATGAGAAAAATATTAACTGTCAGAGTCAAACAGAAGAAGATGCTGAGAAAACAGTCTTTACAGTAACTTCACTTGGGCAAAGAAGCCATACCAACATTTCAGCAAGCCAACAATTATCCTCACAGGTCACCCAATCAACTCAGACTGAGGATGATCGCATACCAAGTATTAATCACTTAGATAGTGAATCACAGACAACTCATTCGTCTGTCACCTTTGAATATGAAGAGGACTACCAAACAGTACCAGCAAACATTGTTGCAGCATTACACGCTACAAGTGATGATGTCACACAAGCCACAATGGTTGAGGTAAATATTAATGCACATCCCAACTTACGTCATCTACAAAGAATTTGTCCAGATTTTACCAAAATTTTTGACTACAAAGAAGATGATGTCCTTCCAGAAGATGAAAATGACCGCCAAAAGATCGTTATTGAAACAGGCAACTTTGAAATAGATGAAGGAATCCTATACAGAATAGCTCCACAGAGACAGAAGGGTCATGCGGACAAATTCATTAAACAGCTGGCAGTTCCATGAACTCTCAGGAACCAGGTCCTGAGATTCTACCACGATTCCGAGTTGGCGGTTGTCACCATGGAAAGGAAAGGATGCACAACACCATGAGACCAAAATACTACTGGCCAAAGATGTACACCGAAATTGCAACGTATGTCCAGACATGTGAAGTATGTCAACAGACCAAGAGGCATTACCACAGCAAGAAGGCACCCCTACGTCCACTACCTGTGGAAGAGGTCTTCACCAGGTCCCACTTGCACAGAACGATCTTAGCGCTACAATTATTGTAAATCCTTAAGATCGCGATCTTAGGCTTCGGTTACAATAGACCGATCCAGTCCCGGCCGATAAGCCCCGCCCACTTCGTTTTTGACGTTAGGGGGGACAACCACAGACTAATCACAATGGCGTCACCGCCGGCGAAACGTACGTGATTGTGAACGTTGTTGATGAATTCTGCTTGTAGTACGTTGGTATCCGTCGTTTGTGAAAGATATTTAAAGAGGAAAGATATACGTACTTTATTTTTAATATATTTTAGTTGACAGATTGTAATTGGCGAGTGAAAATGAGTTGCATGCTCGATGGAAAATCGTCTCGGCCAGCTACTGAGTGTGGAGCGTGTTTCCTTCTCGAACCAAATAACATATCTGGCGGTACCTATCTGGCAATTCACATCCGTCTAAGATATTAGCAGGGGAAAGGGTAACAGAATTATGTTGTTTTCGTTTTTTTCAAAAATTCTCATCGTAATATTACAAAACCGTGAACACAGCCACATGTTCAAGTTGGAGATCAAGTTTAGGGTATCTATAAATAGATTTTCAAAACTTTATTTATTTTATCGTAGTTCAAATTTGGATTAAATCAATAATGTGAAAACATGGGTTTCTACCTTTTAATGAACTAAGCAGAAAAATGTGTCCGTCTACTACTGGCCGTCCACCTTATTTGTCTATATTTGTAAACAAATAAATCACTGGATATCCTATTTGATCTTATTTGGAAATCTGGAAAAAGGTTATTGGGCTTGTAAACAGTATGTTTGCATGGATGTATCTGGACATACCCAGAAGCAAATATTCAACAGCATCTGCTAATTCTCAGTATAATTTCTCTCTTCAAAATCTGTACACCATCCTAAAATGACACTGAATATAAGGAAATCCATTTTTAAATCATCCTTTCCAATATATTTTTCTATGTGTACTTTGTTTTGGTATCATAATTTACAAACTTCTACAATACCGGGCTTCATGAACTGCCAGCATTTACGTAAGGTATGTCACACCACAATAACACAAAGAAGATCCAAGTCTTCACCTGTACACTGACCCATCTTCCAGACATAGGAAACCTGTGATGCAAAATCTTTGAACAGGGGATCCACAGTTATCCAAACAATTAACTAGCATTGAAACAGAATGTTACACAAAATACAAATATACTGCTTTTTCTTCATAGATATTTAACTACTAACTACTAATGTAAATAAGGTGTAAAGAATATATCCTAAGTTCAAAGCTTTTAGATCAATAAAATTACATATTGTCATTATTGCTTCTTAAACAATGATAATCTTTGTTTTATTAGATCTGAGACCATATCCTAAGGGACATAACACTAATTTTGATATATTTCCTTTTCTGAGATACTTACTAGTGTCATCAAAATATATTTAAGTTGTTTCTAAATTGGTAACAAAATAAAAGTTTAAGAAAACACACATGAAAATGTCCTGAAGCTTTCACCTCCTTCAAACCAGTGTGCAATTTAATATGAAGCTCATTTTCCAAATAACCATCCACAAACCTTGAACAATTTGTCCAAAACCACCATCTTAATAAACACTACTTTGGCTCAAATGTCTTCAAATAATGGTAACCTCCTCAAAAGCTGATGATTTCTAAGAAGTTTTACATCAAATCTGGGATAAATATATGTTTCAATATTCAATCCAGTTACATGACTAGTCAACTGAAAATTTTGTAAGTTATTCTGTTCCAAGACTGAATAATGCCTGACCAGGGTGTGACCTATTTCTTTTCACATTTTCGGGATGTTGAAATTTATTATCATCAGCTTGATACTAGTAATCATTTTCAGAATAATCCTTTAAGTAAAATTTTTTAAAAAAAATCCAAAGATATCTTACAGCAGGAGCCAACAAACTAAGTTAATTATTAGCAAGTGATTGTTCTGCCAGGGTATGTATTTAGTGTTTGTTTGCCTAGCTCTGCCTTAAAATCACATGAAACTGATATGTCAGTCAATTAAGTAGTTATTTATAATTAATTATGTTATTATTTATTTTATTACCTTTCCACGTTTACTTAAGGACTTAAGATTATAAAACATACCTTGCTATCATTTCCAGTGAATTATAATTAAAATGACAGTTATGTTATTACTCCTAAAATGTACCGTCGCCTCCCCTACATGTTAAATAAATTATGTTGTAACAAAAATTCAAAGAAATAATGTTCTCATAGTTAAGAAATACACTTTTATTTCACTCCGTCCAATATTCCAGAAAGTCACTATTCTTCTCACATAGTTTTAGATCTCTGATCCATTGGAGTAGCGTAATTCAATTCAAGGTCCCATCTCTTTATAAACATTCTGAAATATTTATGGCATGGTTTTATAAACACTCATTTGAATTAATTTTGTTATTTGGATGTTGCCTGATAGGCAACTGCTGACACTGACTATGTTTCCGTTTGAATAAAAAAAATATATTATTTCTGGAATATTTTGCACTAATAACAGATACTGTACTGTAGGCTTTCAGATTGTGTTTTGAAACTTTAAAACATCCTATAATGTGTGACAAATTTAAGAATATTTAAAGGCGATGGTAACAACATTCACCACATTGTTCTTTAATGTAACAAGTCCTGCTATTTCGATCGACCGTAACGAAATCAGATGGCTGTCAGATTTGTTTACATTGTGTCATGGCTTTCTCGTCTGTCTCATTTCAGCTTTATGGTGTACCAATTCAATGCCCAGTATTGACAAAACCGTTAAGCAAAACAATTTTGTAGTTACAAGAATTGCCGTGTTTATAACACTTGCAAAGTCTTAAAGTGCTATTTGTTGTCATCTACTGGTAATGATTTTGCACGTAATGCGAAAATGTGTAAATTCGTGTAAATTTCGTGCAAATTCTCACCCTCAAGCAGACGTAGGTTTCGTGAGCGATGGTGCAGGCATTTCATTGATCGTGAGGCATATCGCGCTCCTTGATCCGCTTCAAATCTTTTGTCTCGACCATAATGGTCATGTTAAAGGTACACATCAAATCGCAGCAATATGTAACAGATATAGCGAGTGTGAATGGCATAATACGAAGCACATCGCTTCCGAGGCATCGTTTGACCCCGGAAATAAGTCTGACAAATCCACAAAGCGCGCCCGGCCTGCTGATTGGCCAAAATTGATGCATGCGCCAGTTTTGATTGACAGACTGGATCGGTCTATTGCCATCTACTTGCACAAAGCAATTGTAGGCTAAGATTATTGTAAGTTACAATCGAAACTTACAATTGGTCCGGACCAATTGTAAGGAGCTAAGATCATTTTAGTCATTTTAGAAATGACATTCAAATTAGTGTCTGTTTCACGTAAATAATCAGCTTTACGTTTGGAGATTGCATTTATATTGCATAAAACTGTGTGGTTCGCCTCGACACTTCAACAACACGGAGAATGCACAACCGATTTAACGTCGGATACATTGTTATTTACTGTAGTGAAACACATAACTATCGTGTCGATATCACAAAGTACTATTCCCACCTGATTCAAAGTTGGAATAAGTGTGAAACAACATACCTTCTTGATAATCCAGGAAAGGATAATAGCGAATGGTGTCCACGTGCGATTAACAATGGCCGTGACCTTTTCATTAACTCAAGAGCAGATAATTTTACTTTATAAGCAAGATGGGAGTGGTTTCCCTTGGCATATGCCGTTGCCTTACAGTCAGTCATGCCCAATTGCAGAGCTCAACATACTGATATCTCTCTTTGGTCATGGAGTGATTTTGTCTTAGTTTACCATTAAAGTAATCTACAATTAGATACAAGTTAATGTGCAAAATCAAGTTTCTTTCTTATTCATAAATCTAAATTTGATTATGCAATTTAAATATATACAAGTAGTCATCAAATAGGGATATACACATGATGAGGCATTAAAAATTTTTGTTTCAAGAGAATTTCACTTTAAGAAAATATTTATCAACGCAATAGGGATAAATAATTAATATACTGTGAATACGTATTATATAACTACTCTCTTGAAATATTATTTAATACACATATTTCCCTGCCATGCATTCTTTACAACACTTCTGTAGCCATTAATTTATTGTATTTTATTCTAGGATATATTTAGGATTTTACCCTCTTTCCTCCCCACCCCACACACACAACAACAGCTGAGTATTAAACAATGTCTCATTGACAACCATTGGCAAATCATACATTTAGGTGTTATATCATAAGGACATACTGTTTATATTTGTTATTTTAAGTGCCATAATTAAGTCACTAAATCTAGATTCAAATTTATTCATGTATTTTTTCGTATTTCAGTATTTTCATAAAACAAGGGTTGGTATTTCTGTGGTTGCAATATCACATTCTCAGTTCATAAATCAAGACAGTTAGAATGTAGAAAAAGTTGATTGTAGGGGCCTAAGATTGATTGTAACTAAGATTGCTCTGTGCAATTGGGTCCAGGTGGCATGTTGACATCCTTGGTCCCTTGCCAACAACACCAGACAAGTACAAACACATTTTGGTCATCACCGATGCAGATGATCTAGATGGTGTGAAGCCTTTCCCCGAAGAACCCAAGAAGCCACAGAGGTAGCAGATGTTCTCGTAAGAGAAATATTTTGTCGGTATGGCGCTAAAAGGACCTTAATTTCAGACAAAGGTCAGAACTTCATGTCCAAATTAATCAAAGCTATTTGTGAACTTTTGGCTATCAAATTCACTCATACTAGCCCATACCATCCCCAAACAAACAGCTGTGTAGAAAGGCTCAATTCCTACATCAATCAATCAATCACTAAGGGCCCACTGTAACAAAACTCAAAATGATTGGCCCCGGTTTCTTCCAGGCATCATGATGGCCTATCGGATGGCCCCAAATTCATCAACTCAAAAGTCCCCTTTTGTTATGCTTTTCGGCCGAGAAATGAGAGCTTGGTTTTACGCCGCTTTTAGCAATATTCCAGCAACATCACGGCGGGGGACACCAGAAATGGGCTTCACACAATGTACCAATGTGGGACTCGAACCCGGGTCTTCGGCGTGACGAGCCAACGCTTTAACCACTAGGCTACCCCACCGCCCCAGCTCCACAAGATGTTTCGTTAATTCCAAAGGAAAATTTAGGCCACAACAACAAAAGCTATCTTTCAAATTTGCTTGAGGAGCTAGAAATTACAAGGACTATTGCAGCTGAAAACACTGCTCGAGCAAAGGAGGTGTATTCCGAGCAATACAATCGTAAGGCTAAAGAGCCAGATTTCTCCCCAGGTCAAAGAGTTTGGCTATACTGTCAAAAAGTAGAAAAAGGCCTCTGCAACAAGTTAACCAAAAAGTGGTATGGCAGTTATTACATTGTTCATTTAGGTCCAAATTTCACCTACTAACTACGACAAACTGCACAAACCATTGGTCCATGCCAACCGTCTGAAACCATATTTCGATCCAGCTGATCGTCCACAGTATCCACCAGAACCATACCTCAACAACAGCAACAATATGGATTCAGACGTCATAGATGAGAATGAGGAACCAATGAGCGATCCACAACTTGACAGCAACAATGCAGAGTCAACAAGTTCAACCCAGGATCAATCACCTAAAGGTAAGGAAGTCAATTAAAAAACTAAGGCAGGAAATCCAAGGAATTCAACTCAAGAGAAGAAAGGCGTTCAGGAAAGCTCAGCAGGACCCAGTACAATAATTACAAACCAGAAACAGAGCACCCCAGGTCCAAGTAACCACACCAAGAAGAAAGGAAATACAAACAAGGGAAAAAGAGTAGTAAACAGCAAACATCATCAGCCAAAATCAAGGCCACAATCAGAATCAACACAACAACAAACGTCAAGCAATGACGCTAAGGTTTTCAATCCTGATGACATTCATTCAATTCTTGCTTCCAAGAGAGCAAACAACAAAATCTACTACAGGGTGAAATGGAAGGATCCAGAAAGAGGAAACACATGGGAATACGGCAGCAGCATACCTGACCAGATTCGGAGAGAATTTCATGTCAAGAGAAATATGTCAGGAAAACGACGAAAACGGCCACTGAAGAATCACAAGTTCTTTAACCAATCAGCACAGAACAATCCATTAGTCAATGTTCTGAAAAAGAATTTTAAACAGCAATCGACCATAACCAAACAGCAATCGACCATTACAGACCCAGTTTTGAATATTGAACCACATCCAATTGCCCCAAAACACACACGCCGAATCTATGATTCAGTAAAAGAAGTTATGGCCATTGAAATAGTTCAAGGAGAGTGCTATGTCACGGTTTGTATTGACGACGACATTTATTGTACTTGTAATGAGTCTACTAATGACCACAACAATATTTACCAAACACTTCATTTTGAATCTGTTCCTCCCAACCTCATACAGGACTACCTCGATCAGAGCTTTGGAGATGTCAAATTTATGCTTAAAACTGCCACCCCGGAAGAATATTATCAAAATGATGACTTTCCCATTTTTCGATCCAGCTGCATTGTTGAATCGTACCACTCTCGCAGAGACACAATTCACTGCAAATTATATGTTTACGCTGCGGAATTTCTCTACTTCTCTCGACAACAGATGACAGAATCTGTCAACCATTCAAGGAAAGTGCGCAACATGTGCATCTGGTCGTGAGATATCAAAATTCCTGCTAAAAATACAGGATCTTCTTTTTCAACGTGCATGTTATCTTGGTTGAAAGCTAGTTCCCCATCGACCATATGAGCAGCGTTGACAACTACGGCACCGTTAACTTCAAGGGTACGTATATTTGTGTCAAGTCATTTCACATTGTGTTACCTGATGACACTAGTTGTGAACAAATGGCATCAGCCTGATCATCTGAGTTATTTGCATCACAACATCTTTTGAGCATTGATCTGATCAACCAATCTCAAAAGCAAAGTGAATTTAACCAACGCGAAATGAAAGCGAAATAAATCATCGTACTGAAACGAAGCAGCGAAATAAATCGTGCGAAGCAAAACAAACTTAATTGTCGGCGGCGAAATAAATCGTACCAAAGCAAAACAAACTTAATTGGCTCAAAACGAGAGTGAAATAAACCGTAACAAGGTGGAACGAACAAGCCAACGCAAAACGGAAGCGAATTAAACCGAACTTCAGGCAAACATACAGGCTGAGCTGAATTAAAATGAACCAAAACTGAGTGAAGTAAACTCAGACTAATAAATCAAGGTAAACCTAAGCTAAAATCAAATGAAATAAAACAAAATAAAAATTCCTAAACAAATTAAGATGTTTAAAAGACAAACAAAATCAATCAAATTAACAAGGTACCTAACAAATGGTTCTTAACACAATATGTATATGTATGGATTCAATGAACTAATGCACTTGTTAAAAGCACAAGCACATGTGTATATATTTGCTCATACATGACATTTATGTGTTTATTCCCCCTTGTACGTCGTATTATTAACTGCCCATGCATTATTCCAGGTCATGACTTCAATACATAAAAGTCACCTCTTACAATGCACTAATAGACAATTTATTTGCAGGGAAAAGTATCTTTATGTACGTATTCCGCACAAACAAAAATAAGTCACATGTATATTATTGGCAGCAAGCTAACTCTCTTTTGTTTTGAATTTTTCATGTAAATCATCTGTCTGCGTGGGATAATGGTGAAGTCAACCATCACAAGGCCTCCTGGAAACATAAAGAACCAGTACACAGAGCCATGACAAGCCAGATTCCACATCCAGATGACCAGATGACAGCGGAAGGAACTTGTGCCCCAATACCAAAGAGACAATCTAATTACCATTTAAATATTCTACCATGGTCCATCAACTAAGTTTATACCATTGTCCATCTAAGAAATTTTTTTGTCCAAGTTTGGGGACCAAACTTTTTCAGACAGCGGGGAAGTTATCATGGAATAATAATTCATAAAAAATTCATTATTCATTATTACCACTACAAGCAATATATTAGGATTCAGATATTAGGAAAATATAAAGATAGAATATTAGTAATAGCTTTGAGAAAGACACCAGTCAAAAAGTTGTAAAACTCATCTCACAGACATACTATTGAAAAGGTATAAATTAAGGCTACACAATTTCACAGATACTCAAGATAAAATCCTAGCCTAAGGTATTGAGGACTCAAGCTGTTAGAACCCTTTCAGTAATTCAGAGTTATGTAAACATGTCATCATCTATATTACAAAACTTTAAACAAATACCAATTAAGGGTTATAAGGGATTTCACCGGAACCATCACTTGGACCCAAGACCCTTATCATAATATATCTGCCAAGTACCGGTACTGTTGAAAGCTATTGAAAGTCCGAATCCTTTCCATGGAAACTGAGAAAAACATAAATGACAAAAATCTGTAAATAGCAAAAGGCACCACTTTAGACTCTGTTTGATATATATACCAATTTTTGTTGGAAAATATTGAACGTTTTTTTTTAGTTATGCTCCAGAAACAAAATGATTACGGCCGGACGAGGCGTCGACTATACCCCCTGCATTACATCCCTGGGGCATAACAATACACTCATTGGAAAACAGTTCCCCACGCCTTCACCACACAATATCAGCTTTCATCATGAAAAAGCACAGTTCTCAATTGTCGATAACGCCAATTTCGATGCTGAGTTGCCCACCCAGGTCACTATAGTCACTATATATCAGGTCACTATAGTCTGTTTGCAGTGAAAACGTACTGATGAATTTCACTTTAAACAAAAAAGTAAATCAAATATAGTGAATTTAAGATTGCGAATCCTCATAGTTTTACCTTGCCAAACGGACATTTAAATCTCTGAATTTTATTCATCTTAGGATAAACGTTGTTTAACAAACGATCATAGTTTCAAATCGCTATTATTGGTTTGTATTACAAGGGGGGTAAGCGCAGTAGTTGGAACAGTGAAACAAATGCACGTGCGGTGCGTGATGAGCGTTAACTTAGACTTGTTCTCGGGGTTTCATTTAATGTGCATACCCCCTGTAATACAAACCAATAATAGCGATTTGAAACTATGATCGTTTGTTAAACAACTTTTATCCTAAGTTGAATAAAATTCTGAGATTTTATGAGGATTTGCAATCTTAATTTCACTTTATTTGATTTACGTTTTTGTTAAAAGTGAAATTCATCGGTATGTTTTCACTGCAAACAGACTATAGTGACCTGATACCACTCCTGCAGTCGGTAGATTGTCCTAACATATACATTAAAATGATTAGCTACCTTCTGAGCAGTCTGGCGAACTTGCAATCGTCCCAAGACTTGGTTCCTCGATCTCTCGTAAGTCGTGAAATGGCGATTAAGTCAAATCAAAAATGATTTCAGGCGAGTTTGTGACTCGCTTTCATAGGTAGGGTTGTCACAATATGCACAGGTATTTTCATTTTCACTAAAGTCATACGGAACCTTTTACCACGTCTGCGATTTTAGGTGCATTTGGTCCATATGCTTTTTTCATCAGAAAACACACTGATGTTGGTAATAACTGTCAATTTGGATTGAAAAACATGTTAACGGTTCAGTATATATGGTCACTTGAAATGTAACAAGAAGACAAAGAAACAGAAAACTATCAACAGGCACCAGTTCACCACCAGATCTGTCTATATGCCAAACATGGTGAAGAAACACATTGAACAGTTTTAAAGTTCTGCACCGGAAAAGAGCACCACCACCAATTTCAGTCGAAGTCAAAGTTGTTGCCACGGAAACGCAAAACAATTGTTTTATTCAGAAATCCAAAACTACCAAAAGGCACCAGTACACCACCAGACCTATCAATGAGCCAAGTTTTGTGAAGAAATATTTGAACGTTTTTTATGTTCCGCTCCAGAAAAAAACGAAGTTGCACGCACGGACTGACGGACACACAAAACAGGTTACAGGGGATAATAAGTGTTTTCAATTCAAACAGCGATAGATTTAATAAACACAAATCATATGTCAGGTAGGTTGCTAAAATTATACATGATTTTGATGTGACTACTGCCTGGCTGGTCTTCCGGCCTCCGGTGTCTGGGGACACGTGACGTCGGCCTGTGGTGTCGAATGGTTTAAAAAGGACTTGAAACAATTTTAAAGCATTGTAGTTTATTTACTGATAACATGATTAGTGAATATGTATGCATTGACAGGGACACACATGTAAACTATTTGTGCATCCTTTCAAATTTTCATGTGTAATATTATGCAGGATGCGCAGGTAGATTTATCCCTGTTCATACCTTGTATCCACAAGGAGAATCCAACTTGTGTCTTTGGCAACGTTATAATTTTATGCCTTTAAAAAACTATTGGTTTGTAGTCTATCACTGCACTCAGGCATTGTGACTTGATTGTGAAGTTTGTGATTGGAAATTCACTCAAACTAAGTCACCAAGCCAGATCACCTGATCCATTCAGGTGAATCTTGCAAGCACAGGAGTAAGCCAACAGAAATGCTTCCAGTGATAATCAACGGTGAATGTGTTGAGACAGTGTTGGAGTATAAGTATCTGGGAACCTTCATCGACTCTAAGATGAACTGGAACTCTAACACTGAAGCCCTATACAAAAAGTGTCAACAACGTCTTCATGTCATGCGTAAACTGAGATCTTTTAATGTTAACCCATCTGTGATGTCATCTTTTTATGCAGCATTTATTCAGAGTATTTTAACTTTTCCTTCATTGTTGGTACGGGTCTCTCTCAGTTCATCTCAAATCTAAAATAGACAAAATTGTTAAAACTGCAAGTAAAATCGCTGGAGTCAAATTTGAATGTTTATCATCAATATATGAGCGGCAAATCGTGAATGAAGCTGTCAAAATTATATCTGACCGTACTCACTACTTAAATTCGGAATACAACCTCCTCCCTTCAGGCCGCCGCTACAAAGTTCCAATTGTGAAAACTAAGAGAGAGCCCGTACATCCTTTATTGTAAGTACTATATCTCTCTTAAACAAATGTGAAGATACTTAAATCAATGAATTTATGTAAATATGTATTGTATCTCTCTGATGTGTCAGTAGCTTTGCTGATGTAACACAAATTCCTGAAAAGGCATCATAGTATTATTCTATTCGATTGTTTTGACAAAGCATAACCACACACCAACCTCTTTGCAACATGTTTTGCGAAAACAAATTCTTCAGAAAAATGCAATTCTGTATTCTTTCAATTTGTTTGAAACAAACATATGATCTAAATTGTCAATCTGAAAAAAAGATTCCATCTTTACACAGCTGAAGTGAAGACCAATGGCCAAGTAAAATATAGCAAAATATCAAAATTTGGAGCATTACTAACAACAATAATAATTCTTAGAATACTACTTCTAATATTTGCTACCTCTAATACTCGTTTCTGATCCACAGTTTAAGCTTGAACATAATTTTAAAGATCATGGTCATGCATAGTCTTTCTTGCAAGTGGTCTACCATGAACTATCCAAAGAAGTTTGTTTTCTCTCACTATTTTTATTCACATGAGGAGGTACATGTATATTACACAAAGATCATACAGGTTTGTACATGTTGATCCATTTGCTCATAGATTCATTTGGTTGGTTTCTCATTATGGTAAAATATCTTTCAAGGTAGCAATGAAGTAAGAACATTACTACATTACTACACAGAGATCATACATCATACAGTATTGTACATGTTGATAAGTCACGGGACATCAGTCCATGCTGTCATTAACTCTAGTCCGTATGCTCATAAGTTCATTAGATTGTTTTTTTCATCCAGGCAACATATCTTTCAAGGTAGCAATGAAAGCTTTAAAATTTATGTTTAAGCTGACCAGAAGGGTGTTATTGCTCAGCATAAAAAACTCAAAGAAAATTAAGGTTTGGGAAATATATTTTTTGGCATGGTTTTGGGGGTGAGGTCTGTTGTCTTTTAACCAACATTTCAGCAGGAATGGGCTTGTCATGGCTACATAGTTCATAATAAATTTCTGGTTTATCCTCATAATGGTTTGTATTTTCATTTCTAAAGTAGCCTTCCTTTATACAAATTTAAAATATTTTAATTATGTACCGATGTCGATCCTCTTGAATTCAAAATGGCTGCCACATCAAATTCAAGAGGGTCAGCTTCTATTGATTCTACTGTATATAATGAGGTCATGAATCTCAAGGTTTATGGTTTCAATTATTTTCTACTATAGTTCATTAACCTGCGCTTTCATTCAATAAGAAACATTCATTGACGTTGCAACGTTTGAATGAGTTTGGCAATCTCTTAATACACTGAATATTTTTGGACAGTGTCATTCCACTTTATAACTAACCTGTTTTTTTTTTCATAGCACTCAGTAGTTCTTCAGTCATCAGAACATGCATACCATCAGTTGAAGATATCCAGAGATGAAATAACATAATCGCAATGCAAAATCTATACAAGTGTCCAAGGCAGTCCACATTAATCTTCATCAATAACCTCATCACAAGGCAGTGGTGATGGGTTTAAGCAGTAACCCTTACACTTGCAATGAATACTACAGGGAATTCTTTTCTTTGAACAACTGTCTTGAAGAGTGGAACATTGTCTTGAAGTTGAGCAAGCACAACTAATGTCCATGAGAAGATTGTGGTTTATCTGTGATTGTTGCAACGATGGTGCCATCCACAGTCTGGAATCCATATTCATGCATATCCAACACAGTTTTGAGGTGAATCCATGTAGACACCTGGGCTGGTGATGCACATGAAGAGAGTGGAAGTAACATGCTCTGCTTGTTGGTGGCATTCTCTCCACAGGTACAAATCTTGTGGATACAGCAAACAAATACCTAAGTACATCAAGGCTGTGTCCCTCATCAACAGTGTTATACAAAGCACTGACAAATCTTTCACCTGCTAAATGGATCATGTCTTTGGAGGCTGACATGTTTCCGAAAATGGATGCTTAATCTTTAAGTGAGTCTGCTGATTGGAGAAGCTTGAAGTGCGTCACCTTTCCAAGGTTGAACATAGCGGAAGTGGTATTGCAACCTGACCGAAGAGGCAGAAGTTTACACATGTCAACCACAAGACTTTGTTTACACATGTTTATAGATATAAGTTGATTCTTTGACTTCATGAATAGATTGGGTGCTGGTTTACTGTGATAGATCAGTAGCACCTAGACATCTGTGTCATCCACATAAACAACCACTTCATCTGTGCTTTCGGACATTGTGATAGCTTGCCTAGGCAACAACAACATCAGCATCGCCCTCTCCACCTGCATGTTCAACAGGTATTCAGGTATTCCAGATGTTCTGCAAGGAGGTTGATTAAAGCCTGCTTATTCTGCTAGTTTGACAGGAAACTTGCTTTATCTTGAGGGACTGGAGTTGTGTTCTTCACTATTATGTCTGGTGAAGGTATCTTTTTAATTTTTCTCCTCTGCTCAGGCTCCTTGGTGGTCACGTTTTCATGTGTCAAACGCTACACAACAAGGAAGATTCTGTGTTGTCCTGTGTATGACACTATCAACATAAGTCTTGCATATGTCAGCAGTGGTACCCATGGTGTATGCTGGAGAAGTGCACATCCATCAATGACTACGCCTGGTGTTGTTGTATGTGCTTCTTCTTTGTGGTAATGTGTAAGCAGATATCTGGCCAGGGCAGACTTTGGGCATATTTTTTATGGATCCATCATCATGGGAGAGAGCTGGTGACACTGCTGCAAGTTCAAATGAGAAGACATCTTGAGATGGAGAACCACTCACAAGAGTTATTCATAGTAGTCGCTGATAGAGCTACATTGATGACATCCTCAGCCGTGCTCTATCTGATAGGTGGACACTCTTCTTCATGGTGGCAACTGTGACAACTTGTGATGCCTTCTTCAACACAGCATTTCCAAATGTCATCTGCATCATATTTGATTGTATCTTTCTTCCAATCTGAAATGCTTCATCAAGATTCACTCTGTCTGCTGCAACAACTTCACTTGCAATATTTCTAAGCTGATGTTTTGGAGCTGCCTTGAAAGGGTTGTGACTCCTCAGGAACGAAAGGAATGTTTGCATATCAGCAAAATCTTGTCTTATCAGGCCTGGGTTCATATCTCTGTGGTGGTCAGCAATCAGTGAAGAAGTGTTGGTAATCAGTCACAGAGCATCTGTGTACTGAGCCACAATATGGGAAGAGAGCAGCCATTTTGCTGAATCCATGTGGGTCGTGTTAATTAAGCCTCCCTGAGTTTTGCCTGCTCTCATTAGACATTGCTCTATGACCATGTCACTCCAAGTGCAACTCCAGAATTGCTTTCGGTTTCTTCGGATTGTAAACAGACCTGCTTCCATAGGTATTTTCAGGCAAGAGCACAGACCAAGACAATCCTGAAGATACAATCTGCAGAATTTGGCATAGTTGTTGTGTCCAGATGCTGCAAACAGGGGTAACATGCCTTCTGTTGTTTTCAGATGTAATTGCCAATTCCCAGTGCGCTCTGCTCTTATAAACATCCTTACAATGGAAACAAAGTCCATGAACATTTGCCACAGCTTACTTGTCCTTGATAGTAAGTTTGTCTGTTCTCCCAGTTGCACATGAAGCTGATTCAATATTTTATCCGTATCTAAGGTGCATTTATCTCCCTTGAACATTTCTTGTTGAAGCTTCCTTAGGTGATCTGCTGTATCCTTAGAAACGATAGAATACCGTACAACGGGAAATTTTCGAGGTATCTAATTTTCAAGGTTTTCGAGGTTAGAAGCGCAACCTCGAAAATATTATATCCATGAATTTTTCCGAACTTCAAACCTTTTGGTTAGATTTCCTATCGATAAGCATTTCAACTGCTAGCAACCAATGACTTCCTTACATGCGCATTAACTCTTGCCTGTCTACAACTAATCTTAACGTTCAGTGACCCTGAACGGCCTGAATGAACAAACAACAGAAATGCGGTGTCGAGATTATTTAATTGTGTTGTAATTGTTGGTCCAGAATAACATGCATTATAAAAAATAGGTAATTCAATCAGTGTGTTACATGTGAAGTCAAACCAACTGTCAATACACTCGATGTCACTCTCTGGCCAAACGGACCGCATCGGCGATGCCAGGTTTGATGAATGCGCATCTTTAAGGGGATTGTTTACACAAACATCCTGGGGCTGTGTGCTGTTGGTCAGTTTCGCTAAAGAGGTCAACTTGTCAGCTTGCTAACAACAACATAGTTTCAGCAGAGACCCATCATACATGCTTATAGTTAGTTGTTAAAAAAACAATATCCTCTGAGAAAAAATGGCGTCATGTTTGAACACTGCGACAGAGTGTTTCATGGGACATTTATCACAACAAAGGATCGAAGGGTTGTTTTCATTACTATTATTTCTGCCATGGACTGGTATACCGGTAGTTATAACTGTCAGACGGCAGTTATCACTGGCTACTTGATAGTATTAATCTGGTAAGTCATGTTTCTGGGCACTTTCTTCTAACCTCGAAATTAAAATTGTCGAAAATAATTATATATTTTAGGCCCCCAAACCTCGAAATTTAAATCACCTCGAAAGCTCTGGGGGTCTCAAACCTCGAAATTTTAGTACCTCGAAAATTTCCCGGTATACGGTATATGAATGTCTTTTCCAAGCCAAGACTAGGTACAATTGTAAATTACTACACCAAGATCCTACTTTGTACATGTTAAAGAGTCATGACACATAGCCCATGATGTAAGTAGTGGTTGCCATTTGCTATACATTCATTTGGTTGGTTTTTTTATTCTGGCAACGTTTCTTTCAAGGTAGCGATAAAGGATTTTAAGGACAAAGACTAATTTCTAACACAGCCTATATAGTCCAGTAGAAATTACATTGTACCATTGTGCCTGTTGCTCATACCTTCATTTGGTTGGTTTTTCATTCTGGCAACACATCTTTCAAGTTAGAAAACATATTTCAAGGTAACAATGAAGGGTTTTTAAAGACAAAGGTTTATTTCTAATACAGTGTGTGTGTGCGTGTGTGAAAGAATGTGGTTCACCAGTTCCAAGTTTCTGGTCCCCTGGATACCAAATAGGATGGATTTGACATTTAGCTGAATCTCATAACACAAATGTTGCCTCAAAAGTGTTCAAGTTCATACGAAAACAGACCAACCAGTGGACATTCAAAATAGTCATGGACAATCGATTCAATTTCGTTATTACATCTTTTGCCGACACTCATGTCGATTAACTTCATCTTACACATTTCCTTTTTAGTGTATATAATGCAATGCAAAAAATCTATATTGAAAATCATGTAGCTTAATATGTCTGCATCATTGTTTGGAGTTTGGAAGTTATTAATTCTGAGATCATAGATACATATAGAATTAGAATTGTCTATCACAATTTTCTATTCTTTAGGGAGGTTAATAACAACTCGGTAGTTGTCTAAATATGTACCCTTCAGATTGATTTTTTCCCCCAAGTCTATAAAGGATAAGAGCCCCATCACATGGGTCTGTAGTCTGTAAGTCAGTACATGAGCACCCAATTGAAAAGGAAGTTTTACAGGGAAGTAGCTATTGTATAGATTCTTATTCATGCTTTTTTTGTAGATACTGAGCTTTAGTGATGATACAAGCACATTTATATCCACCATTCTCAATTCACCATTCTCATAGCTTCTTGTCAAATTGACCTGTTTAATTTTGTCAGGTTTGGGGTTCCAAATAAACTAAATGAAATTTGAATTTAGTTCATCAACATATTCTTTAGGTGGTTGAGGCAATGCAGAGAATATGTGTACAGGTGTAGATAATGCTAATGTTTTTATCACCGTTGTTTTTCCAATTAATGTCAACTTACATTTACGCCAATTGCATTTATTTGAATGCCAAGAACTTCAAAGTCACCATGAACTAAATTAACATCTTCGCACATTTTAATATTCTTTCCAGTCATTGACCCAAGCCATATTGACTTAGTTTTGCGTTTCTGTATGATATTGAAAAGGGGAGCTTTCGGCCTTTGCAGCAAATTCTTCTTGGTCCAACAATTGCTACATATATTCCAGGAATAAAACTTCAAGGTCAGTGTGGTCCATGTGATCCATGGTTTGCCTCTGATCTGCCTCGCCTACAAAGCTGTCCACCATGACATGTGGTTAGCTGAGCATCCTCTGATATAACTTACAAGCCTATGAAAGCTGAAAGGCCTTTTAAAAGATCTCTGAAGGCTTTAGAGCAGTAGACAAAGCCTCCTCCGTGACATTCCTTGGTTGGAGAGTTCAGGTAGACCAGGGCAGACAGAAAAGGAAAGACATCTGGCTCCCCTGTGTTTGATTGAATGTTGGGGACACAGTTTCGTAGGTAAGTTTTTTCTCCTGGCCTTTCGGTATTACAACACATACTTCTCAAAAGCTGTAAGCTAAAGTTGTTGGCAAGTGTCACATTTGGATACACTAATTTACCACTATTTGAAGATCAACTTGCTGCTCTTAGATTTACCCTTTTTTATATCAAAATTGAAAAGCCAAACCTGAGAAAATTCAGTACATTTTAAGAGACAAGTGAACACATGCATTCATGTTTGTCACAGGAAAGATTATGAGGTTCCCATTCTTTCGTCTGGGAAGATAGCTCCTATGGATTGATAATGCTTAGAAAGACCTCCAAGACTGACTGACTGACTGAGTTTGGTTTTACGCCGCTTTTAGCAATATTCCAGCAACATCACGGCGGGGGACACCAGATATGGGCTTCACACATTGTGCCCATGTGGGGATTCGAACCGGGTCTTAAGTGGACGAGCCAGCGTTTAACCATTAGGCTACCCCACCGCCCCAGACCTCCAAGAAGAAAGACAACACAAGACCATGTCTAAATCTGTGGAACAGAAACAAGTTTAAGGAAATAAGGCAATCAAGTGTTCATATTCGTAAGAAATGTAGAAATGGTTAAATGATATGGTTGTCCTAGATCAGAATTGTTTATCTTAAGCCAGGTTTCCTCAGTAAATTAGCTTCATAAAACTTCTGCTTGTAATGGGATGAAGTTGAAAATATAGCGGTTAAAATACAGACTACAGTGAAACCTGCCAACACCGGCACCTGTCTAATCCGGCATACTGTCAAAACTGGCAAGAAATCTTGGTCCCGAAATTTTACAACGATATTATGATCATTAAAAGATTGTCTAATCCGGCACCTGTATATTCCATATTCCGGCACGACTTTTCGGTCCCAACAAGCATTTTTAACTGTAATTATCACTGTCTAAACCGGCATGGGTATGAGCAGTCCAATCAAAGCCCCATAATCCAATACACTAATTAATCCTCTTGGCATGCTTGTGAATCAAACGTTCTAAGCTGGCATGGGTATGAGCAGTCCAATCAAGGTCCTGTAATCTAATACATGTACACTCCTCTCGGCACACTAGGTAAGCAGTGATTGCGCGGTGAATCAAACGTTCGAAGGATTACCATGTTAATGCAGTCCCCCAGTGTTTATAAAGCATAAACTGTTTTCAATTGAGTGACACGTGTCAGAGGGGAAATAAATAGGCATTGGTTTTATTGACTCGTCAGTCACTTGGTGTGTCATGATGGCTAGACCAACTAAGCGGGCATGTTTGGAGTTAACACTTGTTAAAAAAATCCAGCTCATCAATGACTTTGATACTCTTCCTCGGCCCTCTCAAAAAGAACTTGCAGCTAAGTATCAAATTGTCAGGCAAACTGTTTCGGACATTTTGAAAAAGAGTGATATTTTTTATCCCAAACTTGAAGAAAACCATAATTCACAGACGAAACATTTGTATGATAGTGGTAAATTTGACAAGATTAACTCTCTCACTCATGAATGGTTTTTGACTGCCTGCAGCAAAAATTTACCTATCTCTGGTCCCATTCTGCAAGAAAAGGCTCTTCAATTTGCATCAAAATTGGAAGTTAAAGATTTTAAAGCATCTAATGGTTGGCTAGCCTCTTGGAAGACACGACACAATATCAAACAGTTTAAAGTTAGTGGCGAAAGTGCATGTGTGACGTAGACTTCAAGTCCCGCCTTTCTAGTTTGATTGATGGGTACTCACCGGAGGACGTTTTCAATTGCGACGAGACAGGTCTTGTATTTCATGCGTTACCTGACAAGACACTGGCTACTAAGACTGATTCTGCTAAAGGTGGTAAATTTCAAAAGACCGTCTCACGATTCTGTTCTGCTGCAGTTCGTCAGGAGAAAAATTGAAACCACTGGTTATAGGCAAAGCTCAGAAGCCAAGATGCTTTAAAAAACCTTTCCCTTGATAAGCTTCCTGTACATAGCTTCTAACAAGAAGGCGTGGACGACCAGTGTATTCTATCGTGATTGGTTAGAGCAGATAAACAGGCACATGAGTAAACAAAGATGGAAGTTTTCCTTGTTCATGAACAATGCTCCTTCCATGGTCATGGCGTCGCGAACTTAGCAATGTGAAGATAATGTTTTTGCCAGCCAACACCATGTCTGTGTTGCAGCCTTTACATCAGGGTATCATCAGAGCTTTTAAGGCTTGATATGCGGCGATATCTTTTAAAGTCCCTTGTAGCAAGAATTGAAGACTCCTCCTCTGCACATGAACTGGTGAAAGCTATTACAGTCCTTGTTGCTGTCAACTGGACTTTGAAAGCCTGGGCGAGACAACACCGAGGGCGATAAAGAAATGTTTCTTCATAGGCGGCTTTCAGCCAGGCGACAGTGTGGACAAGCGAAATCAACCAGGAATTTGGCGAAGATGGCGACATAAGCTCTTGCCACACTGGTCTCTTCCATCAACAGTGCGTTACCATCATCTGATTTACCGTTTCTTGTGACTCGGATGTCCTGACAGAAAATGGCGACTGGGAAGCTGAACTTGTGACAGAGGCAACCAGTAAACCTGACACTGACCCTAGCATCCTCTGAAGGCGAAGATGATAACAACTCAACTGGTGTCGAGCAATAGCGTTATTGATGAGGGACCTTCTCGATGTGTACTCCAGATGAAGCATTTTGCAGCGACTCCAGAAGCAAGGCTCCTTCCCTACCTACAAGACCTTGAAGCAGTTGCTGAAAACATTGCACTTGAAAAACCAGTGAGGGAAGTCAAGGCCAAAATGTCAGACTATTTCTTGCCAAATTGTTGATTTGTACTGGATATTTGAACAATGTTTAGTACATGTACTGAATAAAAAAATGACTATCTGTTATCAACATTGTTTTAATTTGTTCCACAATTACAAAAGATCAAAGGCATCATAGAGATAAAGAGATTGACGAGTGTAAATGGCAGCCATGTTGGAAAATGATCCTCACTGTGTAATCCGGCAACCTGTCTAAACCGGCATTTTATTTCAGTCCCGTGGGGTGCCGTTTAGACAGGTTTCACTGTACATGCAGGGATAAACCTGGCTCAGAAAAGATATGAGATAAAATCTCACATGGGACCAAAAACATGAGATTTTATCAAATCTTATGAGATTTAACTGTTCATGATCGTTCAGAGGAAAAGGAATAAACGACAAATAGGACATTGTCATATGTATTTAAGTCTTTCAACACCAGTCAACCAGAGGCATTTACTACCATGACACCGAGTTCCCAGAGACTCTGAGGTCATAGATGAAGCCTATGTTTATCAACGAAAATATCAGCTTGCAAAACATTATTGCTACTACATATGATACACCATTTAAAAGGTCTAATACTACTGTTTATAAATATGAAATTTATTTTTTATCATATTATTCAAATAATACAACTACAACGTAAATAAGTTAATATTTAATGAAAATGCAAACTTACATTCATAATGTCCAGTTAAACCATGAGGGAGCAAAATGCCCCTTACCTTTTTCCTTTTATATTTTCTTTTATGCGTGTCGGAAAATTATTATAAACAGATTTCTCAAATAATATGCATGGTAGAGTCTGTTTCCCGATACCAGTGGCTTTCTGCTTTCGGTAATGTGATACAACAGTGGGAAATACCTCCGTTTTGGAAGCTTAGTATGAATAACATGTGAGGCAATTCGTGATGATGGCAGGTATCGTTCGAGAAAGCTCTGAACACCAACAATATCCACTGCACCCTTGCCAAGGTATTTTTGCAGTTGTAGGCGATTTTATTGGATAAAATTGGTTTCTAATAGCGGCTTTTCTGCCACAGTCTGCTATGAGGATCGTGACTGGTCAAAATAAGGCACGCATTGACCTAAGGCAGCCAATCATAAAGACAGCAATGGATACCATCCTCATAAAGCGAAAACTTTTAGATTCAGGCGAAAGTTTTGGGCAAAATCATGCTATTCGAGCGTGTTCGCAAAAATCACCACATATCGTATATTTTGGAACTTAGTGGTGGATTATCGTGCTAGGTTATGACCTGTGACAAAAGGCTTCATGCATATATTTTAGCATTAAACATCGTGTCCGAGCTAAGTTCGGTGATGAAAGCCAAGATGTCACTTGAATTACATTACCACGATGCACAAAAGATGGAAATAGTAAGTTGTAATGCATGTTTGACAACTATTATGAGTACTGTTGTAATTTTATTCTTCCGTTTATTCAATTTGTTTAATTAAGTGTTTTCAGACATTGTTAAAAGTGACAGATTTAATAAATGAATCATACATTAGTTAGGTTCCTAAAATTATATGATACATAATTTTGATGTGACTACTGCCTGGCGGTTTACCGGCCCTCACGGTATCTGAGGGACTTCGTGGAAGTCTTGGCCAGTTTTCGACCTCACGGTGTTCAATGGGTTCATCAACTTCAAGTCGGTGGTTTCGTTAGCAGGCGCTTTTTGGGAGGCATGATGTTGCAGAACACAACTTCGAAACAGCGAACTCTGTACAGCATCGTACAGTGCATAAACAACACAGTACTGCGAGGTTCAGAGTTTACCATACACCTTGCGAAGCGCCTTTCGTTTTGTACAGCACCGTGTAGCGATGTCGAGAAGTTCCATACCCAGAATTTATGTTTTGAAGATTAAAAATAGGTAGAGAAACAACGGGACTATCTTTGACTGAACAAAATAACAACAAAGTAAAATAGACTTAAACACACTATTATTTCCAATCATTACAGGTGAGTAGGATGCGATTTTAAAAGGCTGCAGATAAATTTGAATGCGATGTTATAGCAATTGAAGCGAGAAAAACCACGATATCGCTAACCCAAGTCAATCCCTGTACGTGTAAAACAAAAGCTCATTTGAACTTTGAGTCAAGGAGAACAATAAATTCTCCATCCGACATTTCTTCTGCTTAAGATATATAAATATCTTACCCTGAGTTTTCTGGAGTTTGTTCTCTTCATCATCATCACACTCTGGGAACTCATATATTTTGATCTTGTGTTGGGCAATTTCATTTCAAAATCTGTAAACAAGTTAACAAAGAGAGTTCAATGACATGACAACATAAAGGCGGTATCAGACTTTGGGTTCTGGAAAACATCCCAACTACAGAACAACCTCAAACTATCCAGCCAGTGGAGGTGAGTGAGTGAGTTTAGTTTTAAGCCGCGCTCAGCAATATTCCAGCTATATGGTGGCGGTCTGTAAATAATCAAATCTGGGCCAGACAATCCAGTGATCAACAGCATGAGCATCGATCTGCGCCAATTTGGAACCGATGACATGTGTCAACCAAGTCAGCCGAGAGCCTGACCACCGATCCCGTTATTAAGCCTCTTCACGACAAAGCATAGTTGCCTTTTGTGGCAAGCATGGGTTGCTGTAGACCTATTCTACCCCGGATCTTCATGGGCCTCCAGCCAATGGAAAGCCAAACTGCACTGCCTGCCTAATGAAATCATTTGCACTCTGAGAATCACCTGCCATTAAACTTGATAGTAAAATAAAAAAGGAACATCCACATTCATTTAAATGATGTCACTTCATGTTTTATTAGCAAAACTGATGACATCACTTCCAGTTTAAAAAGCATATGCATGAAAACTGCAAAATACAGGACAGTGGTAAAATAAACCAAACATGCACTGTGCTAAGGAATACCGAAAAAAAATTGGGTACAGTTGTATAGTGGTAAAAGTATAAACGGTGAGTGAGTGAGCTTTTAGCAATATCCGATGCAGGATACACCAAAATGGGCTTCACACATTGTACCCATGTGGGAATCTTCGGCGTGACTTACGAACGTTTAAATCCACTCAGGCTACCCTATAGAACCATGGGGAATTGTCGTTGTTCATTTCAGTGGTAAAACTTATAGAACCACAAGGTATTGATGTACAGTGTAAAGTATATAGAGACCATGGGCGAAATTGATGTGCAGTGATACAGTATATAGAACCATTGGCTATTGATATATAGATGTAAAAGTATATAGAACAATGGGCAATTGATGATGCAGTGGTAAAGTATATAGAACCATTGGCTATTGCTATACACAGGTAAAGTATATACAGAACAATGGAGCAATTCGATGTGCAGTGATACAGTATATAGAACCATTGGCTATTGCTATACACGGGTAAAGTATATAGAACAATGGGCAATTGATCAATGCAGTGACATGGTATATAGAACCATTGGTTATTATATACACGGGTAGAGTATATAGAACAATGGGCAATTGATGTGTGCAGTGATACAGTATATAGAACCATTAGCTATTGATATATAAGTGGTAGAAGTATATAGAACAATGGGCAATTGATGTGCAGTGGTGATAAAATTATATAGAACCATTGGCTATTGCTATACACGGGTAAAGCATATAGAACAATGGGCAATTGATGTGCAATGGTAGAGAGTATTCAGGAATACACAACTACAAGGGTTACTGATGTATAGTTGTGTAGTGATGTATTATTTTAATGAATGCACAAACTGTTAAAGTATATAGCAGGGTAGGATTTCATTTTGGTAGTTTTTCACCAGTGCACCAAGTGTAGGCTATAGTTAACAAGGTTATGGCACCACATACTTTACTGAAAAACTAAAACAACAACACAATGATCTCCCAAAATATCCAGTTGAAAGGTATGTGTACAAGTTTGACATTACTGTTACATGATCATCATGATGACATGATTGGCCATCAGCACACACTCCATACATATAAAACCTTTCTTCTTTATGCATTAAATCCTAATATGTCATATGTTTATGTGTCCCATGTATGCAAAATTTGTAGGCTGCACATCAAAATTGTTTGCAAATTAGTTTGATCACCTAATTTTGTCATGTTTGGACAAATGTCAACCTTGATCACCACATATCCTATGGGTTCAACTGTTATCCTTTTTCCAACATCTTTAAAATGCTCTCCAATTGTATAATCCTGTGTCTAAAGCTTGTATTTATGAATTCAAAACTATCCTGAAATATTTTCTCAGCATCAAAGAGTAAACTTTGTAACTTGACTGATTGTTTCATTTCCTGTTTTGCTTTGTGGGAAATAATACACATCAAAACCGATAATGAAGAGAGATGGTGATGCGGTGATGCTTGAGACAGATGGGTGACCATGTTTGGCAAGCTTGACTCCTGTGAGAGTATCTTGGACTTTAGTATTTGGACTTTAGTATTTTTCAATGTCCTAAATCATCAAAGGCACCAATTCACCACTTGACTTATCAGTATAACAGCTTTCAAGACATATTCAACACTTTTTGCAGTTCAGCTAAGAAAACAAGCACAACCCTCAGGTATCAGTTTAAAGAAGACCAATTTGTCGGCGGAAAACCTGAAACAATTTAAAAAAATCCAAAACCAAAATCATCAAAAGGCACTAGTTTCGACTTTCTGACAGGCTATTAATGAGGTTGAGAAATTGTGAAAAGCTTTCATCTACCTCTGACTACTGTTGCAAGTCCTATGTTACAGTATATGAGTGATGAATGCTACAAGAAAAGTTACACGAGATGTTAGAAACTACGAAGCTTTGTGAAACAGGGCCTCGGACTTTAACATGACCACCCTGAGTGGAAGCATGATGAAAACTTAATCAGAATTCTGTGTGCAAAAGTTTTATTGACACCATGGATAGGAACACCCTCATATGTTAGCTCTAAGATTAAACATTACTACACATCTCTCCAAGGTTTAGTAAACTGATTTCTTATGAAAAGGGTGGTGGGGTATTGCCTATGTAGTTAATCACGTTCACTCGTCACACGAAGACATGGGTTTGATTCCCCATCGGTACAATGTGGGAAGCTTCCATTCTGTGTCCCTTGCTGTGATATTGCCAGAATATTGCTAAAAGTGGCAAAAGCTAAACTCACTCTCAAGGAAATAATGCAAAAGGAACAATTACATGTATTGTTAGTAATTGTTAGTAAAAGAGTTACCTCTGGATTACGGTAGCCTTATTCCTGTGGATACACAGAATACATATAAAGAAAATCAAAGAAGTTTTAACACTAAGTCATAGCTATTCCTAGTAGGTATATCTAATCTACCACTCAGAGTTATCTCCCTTGATCCACAGCGTCACTGTATTGTTCTCCTAGAGCCCTTCATAAATTTTCTAAAAACAACACATCAATGACATCTTCTAAGGATAATTTCGCTGGGAGGACACAGGGTGGTAACTACTCCCCCATAATCCAGAGGTAAGTTTACTAACAAATTACTAACAACAGCATGTAATTGTTTCCTAATTATAAGCGTAAACATTCCCTCTGGATTATGAAAGGTAGCCTGAATCCCAAGTAAGGATTAAGAATAACTATGACTTAGTCAGAGATAAATAATTTATCTAGATTGGTCAGTAGCAGTGGGGAATACATTCCAAGAGATGGTGGAATCTTCTAGCTTCCCTCAGTTATGGTTATTATAATAGATATGCTGATAATCCTAAATCTGTAATAGTAGGGATTATATATAATCCCTGGCAGCCACTAGAACCAGATTCTGATAGAATTCCTATAAATGTATCATGATTCTATCTGAATCACAAAATATGTAATTAAACCTAATATTCCTTAAAATCATGGCGTCACTTCCTGTTTGATGGCGTCACTTCGGTAACTATGACATCACTTCCTGTTTGATGGCGTCACTTCCTGTAACCATGGCGTCACTTCCGTTCCTATAGCGTCACTTCTGGTGATGGCCGGCATCACTTCTGGAAATATGACGTCACTTCCAGTTGAGCAATACATGGCAG